>NW_026865605.1:0-190437 GCF_026571515.1 Ruditapes philippinarum
CTAAAAAATACTGTGTACTTAATGATATATGTTAAGTGTGACATTGACCTTTGATTGGTATTGTATGCTTTGTTATATGTACTGTGTATGTATGGGCATATTGCCAAATGTACTTTGAAATAAACTCTTGAAACTCTTGTATTTATGTACAGTAAAACAGCCTATGTATTCAGTAAAACAGCCTATGTATTATGTACAGTAAAACAACACTATGTATTACAGTAAACAAGCCTATGTAATATGTACAGGTAAAACAGCCTATGTATTACAGTAACCAGCCTATATATAACAGAAAACAGCCTATGTATTACAGTAAACCAGTCCTATGTATTACAGTAAACCAGCTATGTATAACAGTAAAACAGCCTATGTATTACAGTAAACCGCCTATGTATTACAGTAAACAGCATATGTATTACAGTAAAACAGCCTAGCGTATTACAGTCAACCAGCCTATGTATTAAAGTAAACCAGCCTTATTTAATTAAAGTTAACCGCAGCCTTGTTTAACAGTAAAACAGCCTATGTATTACAATTAACCAGCCACCTATGTATAAAAGTAAAAAAGCCTATGTATTACAGTAAATTGCCTATGTGATTTACCAGTAAACAAGCCTAATGTATTTACGGGAAAAAAACAGCCTATGTATAACAGTTAACCATCCTATGTATTACAGTTAAACCAGCCTATTGTATTCACATGTGTTTAAACAGCCTATGTATTAACAGTAAACCAGCATGTATACAGTAAAACGCCTATGTATTACAGTAAAAGCTATGTATTACAGTAAAACAGCCTATTTATTACAGTAAACCAGCCTATGTATTATTAGTAAACAAAGCCTTATGTTATAACAGTAAACACGGCTATGTTATTAGAGTAAACCAGCCTATGTATAACAGTAAGAAAGCCTTTTTATTACAGTAATTAGCCTATGTATTACAGTAAACACAGCCTATGGTATAAAAGTAAAAAAGCCTTTGTATTACAGTAATTAGCCTATGTAGTACAGTAACACAAGCCTATGTATTACGGGAGAAAAACAGCCTATGGTATACAGTAAACATCCTACGTAATTTACAGTAAACCAGCCTATGTATCACAGTAAAACAGCCTATGTATTACAGTAACGCAGCATGTTTATACAGTAAAACAGCTATGTATTACAGTAAACCAGCCTTATGTATTACAGTAAAACAGCCTATTTTATACAGTAAACAGCCTATGTATTATAGTAAACGAAGCCTATGTAACAGTCTAAAACAGCCTATGTATTAGGAGTAACCAGGCCTATGATATAACAGTAAGAAAGCCTTTTTATTACAGTAAACAAGCCTATGTATTTACAATAAACAAGCCTATGTATTTACAGTAAAACAGCCTTTGTATTACAGTAAACAAGCCTATGTATTACAGTAAATATCCTATGTATTACAGTAAATTAGCCTATGTATTACCAGTAAACCAGCCTATGTATTACAGTAAAAACAGCTATGTATTCAGTAAAGCCAGCATTGTAGTCACAGTAAAAGCCTATGTATTACAGTAAACCAGCCTATGTCATTACAATAATTAGCCTATGTATTACAATAAACCAGCCTATGTATTACAGTAACAGCATATGTATTCAGTAAAACAGCCTATTATATAAAGTTAAAGCAGCCTATGTATTACAGTAAAACAGCCTATGTATTACAGTAAACAGCATATGTATAACAGTAAAACAGCCTATGTATTACAGTAACCAGCCCTATGTATTACAGTAACCAGCCTTATGTATTACAGTAAAAACCAGCGAATACCTAGCGAAGGGTAGTGGAGCGACAGTTAGGGTATGTTTTTATGAGTTTTTTTTTAAATGAAGGGCTAGATAATCATAGTTTCGTCTTATATAAAGACGGCTTGAATAATAGGCAGTGTAAAACTGCAATTAATGATCATTCGTAAATCAGTGTAGGTAAAGTAAACGATCATGTATCATGTATCGTATTCTATGTTACTTTACTATATAATCATTTCCCCATAAATTGTTAGGATTTTTATATTTTCTTTTCTTTACAAATATTTTGGTACAGACAAACACAGATATTATATCTTTCGCCTATGTTTACATATTTTTCTTTTAAACGTTTTATTTTATATTCAGGTTCTTATTTCAAAATATGTAAATGACACTTGAGGTGTTGCAAATGAACTTGATATAAGAAGTCTGTTATATTGGCTGAGAAATACTTCTTAAGTATTTTTAAAATACTGACATTATCATGATAGAAGTCTGTAAATCATTAAAAAATGGAAAATGTGTGATAAATTATGTTGAAACAATATTTTAATCTTTTTTCATGAATGTGTTGTGAGCATTATTAAAATCACAAAATAAAATACTGTTACAGTTAACTCAAAGGAAATATTGCTATGGGCACAACATGTTGGCCTTAAATGTTTATTCCTAACATAATAGAATTAGACTTATTATTTCGAACAATTTCTAGATACATTGTAACTTCATCTTGTAGAAATAAACAGTTCCTTTCGATCCGACAAAATCTTGAATTTGAACTGAATTAATCTGATAATTCCATTTCAAATACGGATTTTTATGAAAAATTTGGTTCACGATACGGACGATGGTATAGTAGGGTTGCATGTATTATTTAACATTATCATCCTTCTTAATGCACAAACCGTTTGTCCTGATTTCTCTTACTTCTGTTTGAAGTCAAACCAAGCCATTGTTCTTCTGTCTATCAATTAACAACTAAAAATGACAACATTTATTATCATTTATTTTTATTCTTGTACATGTACAATCTTATGAATTATGAACTGGATTCCTTGTAGAATGTCGTTGCATGTCTGCCACATGCATGTGCTGCCTTAGGATCCAGTTGATCGCTGGTTTGTAGTTGTCACAGCAGTGGTACTTAAAGCACTCAGTAAACGTAGCTGTAATAAATTAGAAAAGAATAGGCTCAAAACGCAACACTTTTGGTTATGGGAGATATCTGAAACTATACTACAACGAAAGGAATAAAAAAATCTTCAAAAGAAATTATTATATTATTATTATTATACTATTATTTATTATTATTATTTATTATATAGAAAATATGATTTATGTATTAACAAATATACAAAACAATGATCGAAGAAAAAATCAGTTTTGAACCAAAAATATATGACAAAAAGACCCGGCAATAACAAACATTTTATGTCAGTTTCAAAAAGACAAATAAAGCTTACCTCTACTGCCCGTATACCAGCGTCTGTGTGGATAGCCGACTTTTCACTGTCACTTAATGCAAATACGTAACATTCCTTGGCGCTAACTACAACCATCATTTGCTGAAAATATATTTTAAGTTTATCAAATTTTAGATATACATGTACTTGAATTATATTATTGTATATGTTTCAGGATGGGGTTGAATCATGTATAAGTGTCCAGTGCAATCTATGTGTTTGTCAAAAAGCATTTAAATATACAAAAATGTATAGCTATTTTAGTATTTTTTATTATGTAGTAACATAGTAACGTTATCGTTTGAGCAAAACAACCACTTACAGAGTGAGGTTCGTAGATAAACGTGAAAGATTCCCTCGCTGGAGGCTCCCTCGTCGTGTTGGTGTTATGATGCGAATGGTTATGATGTGTGTGATTGTGGTTATGAACCTGGTGAACTTTGTGTTGTTGTCATACACTAAACGAACCATGTTTTTTATTATACATATTACACAGAATTAGCATTTTAACTATCAAAAGTTACGGATACCCTCGTACCTTATAGCTGTATCATAATTTTAAATGAAATCAAAGTCACTATTATTGGCCTTCTTTTTATCGTGTTGAGCATTTCTAAAATAATACAGTCATGTTTGATTATGTAATGCAATGTTAATTTGCGACTTAAAAGTCCAGCAGTAAAGAGCAGGACAACAATGGTTACTGCATCAATGTGTAACTTGATGTTGATGTCCACAGCTTTATGAATAGCTGAAAACTTATTAGAGTTTACATATGAATGATACAAAATAAATTTAAAAGTTTTGAAATGAAACTTTTTTGTTCAAGTTGATCCAATTCGTTTAAGTTTTTAATGTATGAATCAATTTATACATTTCCGACTAACAAATAAGATCACTATCGCATGAAGACAAAACTCGGCTAAGTATATGATTGTTAACTCATTCAATTCAATGTGATAAAAACACATAATATTATTTAAAGGCCCATTACGCCCTTAAACTGCTTATTTTTGGGTACTTCTATTGTTCGTAAAAAGTAACTATTGGTCAGTAAATAGTACCATCTTTTTTCTTTTGTTGTTTTCTTTGGAAAATTTGGAAAGTTATATAAATTTTAGGTATTTTGTTGGAAGCCAAAATTTACAACTCTTTTACATTTTGCTTTTATTTATGGACAAATATGTCACTTTAAGGGGCTACTTTTTAGGTAAAAAAAGAAACTAAAAGTCCCCTTAACCAAATTTTTTTGCGTTTATAAAATATGTTTTTCCTTTTTTAAAAAAAAAAATATTTTTTTGTTTTTCTAAAACTAAAAGTGCCTTTACTTTGATAGAAATTAAAAAATACATTTTATTGATTCAGGGGGACTTAAAAAACCTTTTAAACAATTTTTTAAATTTAAAAATTGGGGAAAAAATACGTTCCCTAAATTGAAAAAAAGACGACAAACTATGGAACCCTGAGCCCTGATGTTTTCCTCCTTTCGCCGGCTTTTGTAAGACAATGATACTCGTTCTCAAAATGAGGTTCGTATTTATAGTTGGTCACATTTTACATTTAGTAACATGTTATCACAATTTAAGTTCAGATCTAAATACAGATATAAGTAGACATGACACATTTTGATAGATCCATATGTTCACATCGCAGACTTAATACAAACGATCTTAGTTAACCCATTTATACCGAAATAAACTTTCAATTCGTGACCTTATTGTTTGCACTTTATCCCATTTAAGAATCTTATGTTAACGAAGAAACGTTTACTGAGCAGAAATAATCATTTTTTCTGTAGACAGAAAATCAAGATTTAACTATTACTTTTATTATCTCGTTGCGTACGTTTTAAATGCATAGAAATGAATATTCTACCTTCTTTAGAAAGAGGAAAATCAAATTTTATCACCTTTAAAAAATGGTTTAGAGCATGTTTAATGCATATTGCCTGCATTGAATAAGAAATAATTTGAAAATATAAACAAAGTAGCATTTTGACTTCCATAATTATCAAATACTAAATCAAAATATGTACTGATTGGTTAATAAAGACAGAAGCAAAAAATGTTTCTGGGCAATGAGTAACTTTTTGGACACCAAAAACTATAAAGCTGAGAAATAGCATAAATAGCTCTATGAGGCATAATGGGTTTTAAAATTTAGCAACAAAGCTAGACAGATTTATCAAAGTGGGGCAAACTCTTGTTTTAGTGTTTGAAGTTGTTTTTGTTCAAAAGGAATGAAGTATTTGAAATTAATCGTAAGATGTCAACTTTAATAAATCTATAAGTCAGTGAAGGACAAATGATTGTTAATAAAAAGAACAATTCTGAAAAACAGTTTATCTAAACGATTTAAGCAAATGTAATTTTGATTCAATTATCTTTGAACCTTATTTTTCAGCCCTTTTTGTCTGTATACAAATCTGTAAAAGTATTTAAATGACGGTCATTTTAATTGTCTTTAATATTTTGTAAACTTTTTGACCTTTTGAATGATTAAAATTTTGTTTTTGAATTAACCTGTTGACCTATCTGTCCGAGATTGTACCATAACCAAGGAGAGCTTAGATTGTTTTTAATTTGAGACTTGACAGTCATATATAAACACATATTACGCAGGTAATGGACGAAAGGTAGTTCAGTACATTAAAATGTGAGAACTTTGTACTTTGTTGACCTTAATATCTGTACGAAATACATAATATATAAATATGTTTTCGTTACCTTGTATCTCCTAACTTGATTCCGATATGACATATGTTACTTTAAAAGACTTATTATGTTTTAGTAATGGGTTTCGTTGCTGATTGTTATAAGTTAAAATCGAAGACATCACCACCACCACCACCACCCACACACAACCCCCACCCCCCCCCCCCAAAAAAAAAAGAAATGCACATACAAACGCGCTTGACTTTTTTTCAACGGTTTTCACCAAGTGCTTCAATTACATCACTGAAACAGATTGTTTCTATATACATGTATTCTTTATGTTTCCAGGCACGAGTTCGATCGTGAAATAGGGCATGGAGAACCACATCAGGTCTTTCTGAACAAATAAAGCTGGTTAGTCGCCATATTTACATCTACATTATACTCTCGAGCAATCAAGACTGACTATAACTGGAGGCATTGTAGGAGCACACTTGTCTCGGAACACATTTGTCTCACAAAGTGTGACCGATGTGCTCGTGAACATTCATATTTGTGCCAAATTGGAAATGAGACAGATGTGTTCGACACACAATAGAAAGGACACTCGTAGCATATTTGTCTCACATTGTTCCATAAAATTCTAACAAGGTAATAATTATGCCCGTACGTATACCGGCTACCAGCCATTGTTCTGTAATTTCTGTATTTATAATACCGTTTGTAGGTCACTTCCGGTCAGTCAAAAACTTCCTGTCTCTGCATAGGAGTCATATATTAAATTAAAGAATATCCCTGTTCTGCATGTCACAATAAAAATATCCAAAAAAGTCCAGTATCTAGAACCTAAACATATATGTAGCAAGTCTATTCTTATCGTTATTAATTGTGACACGTTTATTTTCAATGCTTAAAGTTTTATAAATGACTTTTTATGGCACTATAGAAATATTCTAAGTATGTACGGTGGATAAAAGGGGACTTAATTATTACGTGCGCACACAATAACTTTTACGTTGCCACGCGATACTTTTACGTGCGCACGAAATAGCTATTACGTTCGAAGGGGATAGTAATAGTTAATTACTATTACAAGCGCGCGTGGATAGGTATTCCGCATTTTTGGCCCTGACCGGGATCCTCGTATGAATAATTCGACGCCCCGAGTAACAGTATGTGTCGAACCTACAGCGTTTAGGGGTAAGTGATTTTTTGTAATCACTCGGCCACGGAGGCCCTTAAATGGTCTATGGAAGAAAATTAGAAGACAATTACACACGTATTTTGTTTTCATCAGAAATATATGTATAAAAATCGCCTTTTTCCAAGAATTGCAGCTTTCAGATCCGGCTTTGAAAAAGCACTTTCAACGTGCATGAGTTCCTGAAATTTTATCCAGGTAATGCCATGATAATTGAAAATCGGGCAACTCAGAATCGGGCGAGACGCGACATTCCGATGAGACACGAAGCGAGGCACGATATTGTAATACGAGATCTCGCAATGTCGAAGTATCCCGTACCACATAATTTTAGAAATTAATAATTTTTTTACTTCTTTAGAGAGGGCAAGTATGAATTTATTAACATTCAAATAATGATTTCTGAGGAAGTTAGATGTTTGTAACCCAAAGAAATTCGCGATCAATGTGAAATAATTCGTCAAAAAAGTAGCAAAATGTGAACAAAGTAGTATTTTGACTTCAATACAACATTTTTAATCACTTCATCTGTACAAACTGCAAAAAAGCAGCTGATGAAAAAAATGCTTCAGGTAATTAGTCAATGAGTAACTTTTTGGAGCCTATAAAAGTATACCAAAAATAAAAAGCTGTTAAGATATATAGATAAAAGCATTTCTCAGGCATAATGGGCATTTAAGTGATTTTACAGTAACAAATGTGACGCAAGAAATTTTTCTTAGAAGATACATACTTTTCTCATCATTTTATATCAGTTTATTAGTTTTATCATAAAATAGTGATAAACAGAATCCCTAAAGAAAGCTCAACACGGCAGAATTGTAAAATGTTGCAGGCTCGGTTTGATTGAGCCTGTTCATGGACGGTACTGGAAAGTGCAAGTTACCGTCCACGCCCCCTAGCACCGGCTTAAGCAGAATGCAACATTTAAACACAGAAATGGCGAAATTTTGAATTTAGAAACATCCGCAGATGTGTTCATACGGCGGTTATCGTGAAACCTTCAATGTGACACAGTTGTGTCATTCCATGAAAAGCGGCGTATGGTCCCCAAGTAAAAGAACGCGTGTGAAACAACGGGCGGAACTAAATAAAATGGAATTTTGAAAGGGGATCTGAGGTTATGAAGCCTGCATATCACAGACAAGACGTCAAAAGACAAGTTTAAAATGAGATAGGTATTTGTTCTCTAAAATGGGTCTAGCTATGTTTTGAAGCTTTTGAAAAATGTCAGTTTTATATAGAATATAAAGGGAATACTATATAATAGCGGTATATGACCTGGAATGATTTTCTTGTCTCGCGTCGACAAACGAGACGGAGATTTCGGCGAGATGCGAAACGAGTCACGAAATTGTATCGTCTAAATATTAACCGATTACGGTGTTCCGTTTGGTATGGTGTTCCATTTGGACAGTCGTGATTTTTAATTAAGTCAGTTTCCGCGATGCACGATCCAGTACGATGGTACGATGGTGAAAACGCGATGGTACGATGGTGAAAACGCGATGGTACGATGGTAAAAGTGCGATGGTACGATGGTGAAAACGCGATGGTACGATTGTGAAAACGCGATGGCATGATGGTGAAAACGCGATGGTACGATGGTGAAAACACAATACCGCGATGCTTCGATGGTGAAAACGCGATGGTACGATGGTGAAATCACGAGGGTAGGATGGTGAAAACGCACATATGTAACATCGCGTTTTGACCATCGTACTATCGCGCCATCGCGATATCACCATCGTACCATCGCGTTTTCATCATCGTACCTTCGTGTTTTCACCATCGTACCATCGTGCATCGCGGGTACAGACTAAATAAAAAGTCACGATTGTCCAAACGAAACATCGTAGTTTGGACATAAGTAACATTTTTTCTCTCCCTGAAGAGCTATACACGATGGTACAAAGATGAAATTGAGATGGTACGATGATTAAAACACGATGGCACGATAGTGAAATCACGATGATGATGATGATGCTATGACTCGATAGAGAAAATAGTATCACGTTTTCACCATCGCACCATTGCGTTTTCATTAACGTACCATCGTGACATCGCGCTGTCACCATTGTACCATCGTGAACGGAATTTGGTGTGATTCAGTGTACGCCATCAGGTTCAGCCAATCAAATTTCTTGAATTAGAGATATTAGAATTAATAGTTCCACTCTAGGTTTTCATAAAGAAAGCATCAACAAACCTATTGATGATTACACTTGACATGAGGTAAAACGGCGAACCTCGATTCTAAAAAAGAATTTCTGCCGTGGGAAAATATGTGACAAATAATTCATAAAAATGACATGAGACAAATGTGCTTTCTTGTCCCTTAAAAACACATGAGACAAATGTGCTTTCTTGTCCTTTAAAAACTAGATCGGAGCACATTTGTCACACAAATGAGTTTTTTGGGGTAGACATTTGAGGTCCCATTTGTCTCATGTGGGACAAATGCGACCGCATTTGTCTTACGTAAGACAAATGTGTTCCGAGACAAATGTGCTCCTACAAGACATACCCTCTGCTGTGTTGGTGCGACGTAACCAACCCCCACTCCTTAAAATGATTTCATGGGTATGGATATGACAAGGATCGTATTTGATAGCTGAATAATAGCCCATCGCGTCTGCATTCAATAAACGTGCTTTATACTTAAATAGAATTATAGTGCAAAAATTTAACATGGAAGTGTTCACAAAACAGAAATTCAAGTATTAATGCGTGCAGCCAGGCATTTAAGACAAGGTATTAGAATATTAACTTTTATTCTCCTGTATGTAGGTACGATTGTACATGGTTTGTCCAGCACACATGCTGCATTTGTCGTTTATCTGGTTAGATGACGTGTACGTATTGTGCAGTCTGTATGGCCTGGCTCTATACTTGTAGCACATTCATGCCATTATCACCACGTACGCACGCATGCACAAACACAATTGTAAATTGTATTATACCAATTGTAAAACTACTGAAATTTTAAATTACCATGACACAAACGTCGAAATACTTAATTTTAAAACATAAAACATTTAGACATGATGTTACAATTGTAAAAGTATTATAGGAGTATCGTAAATCAGTTTTATTATATCCAAACTGATATATACATTATCACATTTCCATGCCAACAAAGAGTTTATATACTAATGCATGTTTAAACCCATAAAATCATTTGAAAGGATGTGAGGTATTATTACAAAACTAATTATGTTTATCTTTGGAGAAATCGTCTGAATCTGTTTATGTTAAATGCTTTTTATGTTATTTACACTCTTCACAGTCCAAAGACAGTAATTATGCTATCTCTCAAGATATAATGCCCTGTATGGTAACATTATATGAGCTGCGTCACGACAAAACCAACATAATGTGTTTGCGACTTGCATGGATCCAGATCAGCATGCGCATCCGCGCAGTCTGATCAGGATCCATGCTGTTCGCTATCAGTTTCTCTACTTGCAATAGGGTTGGTAAGCGATCGAATAGCATGGATCCTGATCAGACTGCGCAAGTAGTTTTTATATAAATAATATAAAATTGTTACGATTCAAATCTACACGATGATTTAATAAATATTTGTACCTTATCAAAAATAAATTAGTTATTCCCATCAGAAAGAGATTCTTTTCCAAACAAAAGGGTCTACGCTCTATAACACCGCACTTTGGGGTCAAACGCACTTTGTGGTCCGACCCAAAAGTGCGTTACGTACTTAAGAGTCCGACCCCAGAGTGCGTTACGCACTTTGGGTCCATTTTTGACCCCAATGTGCGTTAATCAGGTACATATGAATTTTTTAACATTAGACAAACGACTGCACTCTGGGGTCGTAAAAAGTCTATCAATAAAAATGAATTTTCATTATGTTTTAAATGATATATTGTAGTCAGAGCCAATCAATGGTAAACAAAAGTCAAGGTGTTAAAATAGAGAAAATAAGAATCCGTAAAGAAAGTCCAACACGGCACTATTGAAAATGTGGCAGGCTTGTTCATGGACGGTACTGGAAAATGCAAGTTACTGCCCACGCCCCCTAGCACCGGCTTAAACAGATTCAACATTTAACATGAACTGGTAAAATTTGGAGTTTAGAAACATCCGCGGATGTGTTCATATGGCGGTTATCATGGAACCTTCAATGTGACACGTAAGTGCCATTCCATAAAAAGCGGCATATGATCCCCAAGTAAAAACATGCGTGTGCCCTAAACGAGAAAACAATGGGCGGAACTAAATAAAAGGGACTTTTGAAAGGGGATCAGAGATTATGAAGCCTGCATATCACAGATAAGACGTCAAAAGACAAATTTAAAAAACAGGCCACATATCCTAAGGGTGATTCAACAGTATTCAAGTGAGGAATACTGGAACCACCAAGCAAGAAAATAGCCGAATAGAAAGAATTAAATTACCACAAGCACAACAATAATGTCGTGCTGAACGATCTTTAAGGATCGGAAGCATAACAATAAAACATAATATTGAATAGACGCAAAACATGTGCGCTGAATTATAGTAGAATCGATATGGAATTTAAATGATCTTGATCAGTTAGTGAAGAACTTTCATCAAGTAAAGAATTTGTATCAATTAAAAAGCTCAAAATATATTTTCTCACATTTTCCATTCATTTTATATGACTGTCCACCTTTCATTAACCAAATTGTTTTTAGCTAATTGCATCATTTCCACGTTTTTTATTTACACATTTACAGAAATATGATATTCTTAGATAAGACAAAGAAGTATATCCTGGGAAATCTAAATAACACATTTCAGTAAAAAAATGTGCCTGATAAAATGTTGAAAGGGTAATTTATTTAGCTCATCTAAATGTGACATTTAAGAAACTTGACTAGGTGTAGATGCGGCCTTAAGTAGTAATAGTCCGTACAGGCAGTAACACTATTTTAGTAGTCACACATTAAGAGCGGAACTTCATAAAAATGTAAAATTCTCATTGAGGGGTCTAGATGTGATGGTGGGCTGTCCATCGCCCCAAGATTAAATAATAAGGTTTTAAAGGCCCGTTATGCTTTTATTTGTAGTTCTTAAAAGCTTTTTAATTTTGGTGTACTTCTATAGTTTCCGAAAAGTTATCATTGGCCAATTACCTGAACCATCTTTTTCATCTGTTGCTTTTTGGCAATAAGTACAATTTCTGAATTAGTATTTTGTATGGAAGATACTACTTTGTTTACATTTTGTTACATTACGACAAATTATTTCACTTTCAACACTACTTTTTTCAGATAACAACCATCTTAACATTTCTGTAAAACCATTATTTTAACATTATAAAATTCATGTTTGCCCTTTCTAAAGAAGTATGAAAGATCTTCCATTAAAAAGCCACTGGCGAACGGTTGTTACGGAGCTTACAAAAAACTTAAGTTTGTTGATAAGCTTTATAATGTATTTGTAAAAATCACTATCTATAATCCGATCGAGAAACTTGATATTTAACCAGAACATTGCAACAGAGTATGTTTATAGTTCTTTGGAAAAATATTAACATGCATCATATTAAATAATATCAAGGTATTAAATAGACTCAAAAATGTGCCGTGAATTATAATAGAATCAATGGGGATTTTAAATGATCTTGATCAGTTAGTGAAGAACTTTCATATTTAAAATGGGGCTCAATATGGCACCAAAAGTTATCAAGTAAATGACTGAAAGAACATGATATTTTTCGCAACATCTATTAATTGTAAAAATACATTCACAATTTATGTACTTTGTTATATGGACACTATTTTTAGATATTTCAAGTGGTAAAATTAATGAAACTTTTATCACTTAAGCGTCATACATAGTATCGACCGTCATCTTGAACTCTACCTCAAATATTTCAATGTCGCAGATCGAAAATAAGTCAGTACTCAGTATTTAAGCAGAACTCAGTTGACACATTTAGAACTCTGGAACCCAAAGTGCGTTAATATGTAGCATATTTACGCACTTTGGGGTCAATTTCTCGATTTTGACCC
This sequence comes from Ruditapes philippinarum, assembly GCF_026571515.1. Taxonomy (NCBI): domain Eukaryota; kingdom Metazoa; phylum Mollusca; class Bivalvia; order Venerida; family Veneridae; genus Ruditapes; species Ruditapes philippinarum. The sequence continues at coordinate 13,105 of NW_026865605.1, forward strand.
CAAAGAGCGTTGGACCCCAAAGTGCTCTATTTTACAACGCTCAAAGGATGGAAACTGCTAGTTGAACAGAACAACTCCACTCTTATTTCGTTATATTTGGTACATTAAAAGGTAATGTTCGGCATCTTCAATACTGGATGTACAGTAGCTACAAAATGAGTTATCTCAAAAATGATTTTTACAAGTATCCGGAATAAGATTCCTACATTCGTTTCTAATACGTGCATGGTAGAAAGATAAACTTCGATTTCCGTATAGAAAATATTTAAAAACAGCATGTGGCTTAAACATTTCTTTGAGACGAAATTTAAAAATTTGAAGAGAAGCCGCATGTCTGATATGATCATCCAAATTGTTCCATAACTCAATGGATGAAGGAATGAACGATTTTGTGAATATTTGTGTTCTCCGTGCGATAGTCACATAATTATTATCATGCGTTTCGGAGAAAGTATGGCGTAGAATTGGCGACACTATTGGGGAAAAGATTAAGTAAGTAGTTGGGAACTTTGTTTTGATGGGCTTTGTACACTGTTATTAATTCATGCATAATTTTCCTATCCGACAAAAATACCCAGCCAATTTCTCTAAGTATACGTTCTATAGATACCGATCTAGTAAGGCCTGTAACAACACGCGCTGCTTCGTATTGCATCTTTTCAAGCGAATGTTTATCATTTTCATTACAGCCATCCCAAACAGTGGAGGCATATTCGAGGATTGGTCGCATTTATGATAAATCAATTTGATTTAATGTATTTTGTTTAAGTTTTAAATTTCAATGATTGCATTGAGCTTACAACCTTAGAAACTTTCTTAATGTGTCTAATTGATCTTCTAAGCTAACAAAACAATATCTTGTCTTGTACACTATAATTCTGTGATAATGTTGTTGTTTTGTTGTTTTTTTTTTTTTTGTTTTTTTTTTCTTTTTGCTTAATAATATTTATTGATCCGTTTTTTTAATTTCTCTGGAGTCGAACAAACCGTTGTCCTAATTTCTCTAGCTTCTGTTTTGAGCCAACAAGCCATTGTTCTACTGTCTAGCAATTAATAACTAAAATGGCAACATTTAATTATCATTTATTTTAATTTTTGTCCATGTGCAATGCTATTAACTTATGAACTGGATTCCTTGTAGAATGTCGTTGCATGTCCGCCACATGCATGTGCTGCCTTAGGATCCAGTTGATCTTTGGTTGTAGTCGTCACAGCAGTGGTACTTAAAGCGCCCAGTAAACGCAGCTGCAATAAATTAGAAGAGAATAGGCTCAAAACGCGACACTTTTAGTTATGTGTGAGATATCTGAAACTGTACTACAACGAATAAAAAAATCTTCGAAATTTTATTGGGATCGAAAAAGGGCAATTTAAAAATAATCCAAGATTTTGTCCGGTCCTGATAGTGTCCGGTTTAGTGAGGTTTTACAGAATAATAATAATAATAATAATAATAATAATAATAATAATTATTATTATTATTATTATTATTATTATTATTTCCAATTATTATTATTATCATCATCATCACCATTATCGTCGTCGTCGTCGTCGTCGTAGTAGTAGTCGTAGTTGTAGTAATAAGAAAAATATTAGAAAGTATGATAAATGTATAAATAAATAAACAAAACAATGAAAAAAATCAGATCTGTACCAAAATTATACGACAATAAGCCCCGGCAATAACAGAACATTTTATGTCAGTTTCAAAAAGACGAAGCTTACCTCTACTGCCCGTATACCAGCGTCTGTGTGGACAGCCGACTTTTCACTGTCACTTAATGCAAATACGTAACATTCCTTGGCGCTAACTACAACCATCATTTGCTGAAAATATATTTCAGTTTACTTATATATATATATATATATAGTAATTTATATAATTTATAATAAATTCCATGCAATCTATGTGTTGTCAAAAAGCATTTAAATATACAAAATGTATAGCTATTTTAGTAATTTTTATTATGTAGTAACATAGTAACGTTATCGTTGAGCAAAACAACCACTTACAGAGTGAGGTTCGTAGATAAAATTGAAAGATTCCCTCGCTGGAGGCTCCCTCGTCGTGTTGGTGTGATGATTCGTATGGTTATGATGTGTGTGATTGTGGTTATGAACCTGGTGAGGACTTCGTGTTGTTGTCATACACTAAAACAAACTTGAAACTTGAAACTTTTTATTTAATTAAACGCCTGTTTCTATATAACAATATTCAACGGCGTTGTACAGTACATATAATATAATAAGAATAAAATTGTGAATGCATAAGAATATGTGGATCAACATCAAATGAAATAAAAGCTTTTACATACAATTCCAATTAACATATTTTTAAAAAAATTTAGAGACCATAAAATGATAAAACTGATATACATGTAGCATGAGATAAGATTATTTACATACATGTAACTTGATTACAAATAGATTAAAAAGAATAAAACATTCATTTACATTGCACATTCATCACACTGTCTGTCATCAGTTATATGTTACTCATGTTTATCTCATTTCAGATTTTAAAATAGTGATTCAAACTTTCTGAAAAAATGTGTTTTAAGATTTCACTTAAATACATCAATATTTTTAGATTGTTTCAACTCTAATGGCAGCGGATTCCACAATTTTGGACCAATAGTTCCGAAACTTCTGTCACTAAATGTTTTTCTTTTATTGAATGGAATAACGTAGCAGTTCTCAGAGGTTTTAGCTGAACGTAGTCGGGTATTTGGTACTTGTTTGGTTAGGAGTTCAGAAAGGTATTTTGGAGCATGACCAATTGAACAATTGTATACAAAAGTCAGAATTTTATATTCGATTCTAGATTTGATGGGCAGCCAGTGAAGGTCGAACAATGCTTGCCTTGAACTGTCAAATTTCTTTCGTTGCAGAACTAACTTAGCGCACATGTTTTGAATACGTTGCATTTTTTTCATTTCAAAATCGGATACACCATAAAGAATGACATTGCAATAATCCAAGTGTGACATTACGAGTGCTATTACTAGTATTTCAACTGCTTCTTTGGTGAGGTATAAAACAAACCATGTTTTATTATACATATTACACAGAATTAGTGTTAAATTTCAAAATTAGCGGTTGCCCTCGTACCAAAGACACTATTATTACCCTTCTTTTATCGCGTCATTTCAAAAAAATATACATTAACGTTTGATTAAGTAATGCAATGTAATTTGTTTTATTTATGACAAATCGTTTCACATTTAGAGCTAGTTTTATTAGGTAACAAGCATCTAACATGCTCTAAAACCATCATTGAAACGTTATGAAATTCATGTTGCCTTTTCTAAACAAGTAAATATTTATTTGTTTCTGAGGCATAATGTGCCATTACTTTGTAGAAATAAAGCATATTTGATTCAGATTACCTAAATCCTATATTATTTTTATAAATGATAAAGCGGAAACATAAATACGTTACCATAACATATGAAACACAGACAAAACAGGCTATGAGAACCCTGAGCATGATGTTGCTTCTCTTGGTCGCCGGCTGAGTAAGGCAATGATACTCGTCCTCAATGAGCCTCGTATTTATAGTTGGTCACATTTTGTATTTAGTAACATATTATCACAATTTCAGTACAGTTCTAAATACAATTAGACATGTCACATTTTTGATAGATCCATATGCTCACATCGCAGACGTAATACAAACGATCTAAGTTAACCCATTTATACCAAAATAAACTTTAAATCCGTGATCAAAGTATGTTAACCTTATTGTTTGCACTTTTTCCGATTTAAAAATTTCATACAAACGAAGAAACAATTTCTGTGCAGAAATATATATTTTTCTGTAAACAGAAAATCAAGATTTGACTATTAGCTTTATTATCTCGTTGCGTACGTTTTAATTAAATACCTTATGCCATAGAAAGAATATTTTACCTTCTTTAGAAAGAGGAATATCAAATTTTATCACCTTTAAAAATGGTTTTAAAGCATGTTAAATGCACATTGCCTGCATTGAATATAAAATAATTTGAAAATATAAACAAACTTCCATACCAAATACTAAATCAAAATGTGTACTGATTGGTTAATAAAGACAGATAGAAGCAAAAAAATGTTTCTGGGCAATGAGTATTTTTTTTTTGATACCAAAAACTAAAAAGCTGAGAAATAGCATAAATAGCTCTATGAGGCATAATGGGTTTTAAAATTTTAGCAACAAAGCTAGACAGATTTATCAAAGTGGACAATGGACATCGTAGCAAACTCTTGTTTTAGTTCAACATGTATGAAGTATTTGAAATTAATCGCAAAATATTTACTTAAGTAAATCGGCATCTATTAGTTAGTAAAGGTAAATTGATTGTTGATAAAAATTAATTCCGAATAACAGTTTATCTTAATTATCTTTGAAACTAATTTTCCTAAAAATCTGAAAAAAATATTTAAAAGACGGTGCTTTTAATTTTCTTTAATATTTTGTTGACCTTTGGAATGGTTAAAGTTTTCCTTTTACATTTACTTGTTGACCTATCTGACCGAAATGGCTACATGACCAAATTCTAAATTTAATATTTCACAGTCACATATGAATAAATATAACGCTGACAATGGGCAAAAGGTAGTTCAGTACACTAAAATGTGAGAACTGTGTGCCTCGTCAACCTAAATATCTGTACAAAACACATAATAAAGATGTTTTCATTACCTTGTATTTCCTATATTGATTCCAACATGGCACAGCCACTCTAATAGACATATATTGTGTTTTAGTAAGGTTTCGTAGCTACGAAGATGGTAATAGGTTAAAATCGAAGACATCTCTACCCCCCCCCCCCACACACACGCACGAACGCACCCACGCATGCACGCACGCACGCACAAACACACACACACACACACACAACACACCCTCAGATGCACATACAACCGAGCTTGGCTTTTCAACGGTTTTCACCAAATGCTTTGACAATTACTTCACTAAAACAAATTGTCTCTATATATTTCTATATGTTTCCAGGTGGCGCCGTCGTGAATGTGCGGGGCATATAATTTCTGACCAGTAAGCTGTATCGCCATATTTGATACTACATGATTTCTAGCATCGCGACTGATTAACTGGGCAACCTGCGTTTGGTGCCTACCAACCGCCTTAAAGATCTGGTATGAAATGACAATTCGTATTGAAACATTCCCGCCAGCTTATCAATAAGTAAAATTACATTACACTAAATAAATTTAGCATAAATTAACATGCAATTGTTGACAATAAAGAAATTCAAGTATTAATGCGTGCAGTCTTGCATTTAAGACATGTAAAGGATTTTTAAATTAGAATATTAACTTTTACTCTTCTGTATGTAGGTACATTTGTACAAGGTTTGTACTGCACATTATGCTGCAGTTGTTGTTTATTTGGTGAGGTGACGTGTATGTATTGTGCAGTCTGCATGGCCTGGCTCTATACATGTACTTGTAGCAAATTCAAGTCATTATCACCACGTACGCACGCATGCACAAACACAATTGTAAACTGTATTATAGCAATTGTAAAAACACTGAAATTCTAAATTACAATGACACAATCGACGAAATACTTTATTTCAAAACATAAAACATTTAGACATGATGTACAATGGTAAAAAGTATTATAGGAGTATCGTAAATCAGTTGTATTATATCCAAATTGATACATACATTATCACATTTCCATGCCAACAAAGAGTTTATATTCTAGTGCATGTTTAAGGCCCATAAAATCATTTGAAAGGATGTGAGGTATTATTACAAAACCATTTACATTTATCTTTGGAGAAATCGTCTGAATCTGTTTATGTTAAATGTTTTTTAAGTTATTTACACTTGACATCCAAGGACAGTAATTATGTTATCTCTCAAGATACTGCCTTGTATGGTAAAATTATATATGCTGTAGCTTTATCAAGATAAAAATGTTACATATGAAAACTTACATATTTAGATAATGAATGTTACATGTGAAAATGTAAGGGAAACAACTCTCGATGCCTTCTTTCTGATGTCGCGACCGAGAGGTGCATGAACCCGGCTACAGACGGTTTTATTTGTTCTATTGTACAAAACAGTAACTTGACACTAACATACTAAAATTGATTTATATAAAATACTAGTTGAAATAGCATCAAACATCATAATAATTTATATGCGTTCTGTGGTCTGAAAATATATTAAATTTTATATTTTTAATTAATTTCTTTGTCACTAAATCGTTATAAATGAGTTTAAACTAAATTTACTGTTAATAAACTTATGCATCGTGTTTCGAATTAAAAGGACCACAGTTCATGGTAATCTGATTCCTATTGTACAAAGAAGCAATTGTTTTATAATAACGACAGTTTGATTTGTTTATTTTTACACGATGAACAAATATATCCTGCAACAAACTGACATGTACAAAGAAGCAATTGTTCTGTAGCAAAGACAGTTTGACCAGTTAAAGTGATTTCGATGAACAAAAACACCCTGCAACAGACTGAAATGAAAAGTTCCAGTTTTATTTTTTATACCGAAAGCATTTATGACCAAAAAGCATTAAAGTACTTGCTTTCTGTTTTTAGTTTTGCCTTAAAGATCGTAATTCATCACAATATTCTAGTGATAGGATTATTTGGTCAGAATTCTAGGTTACATGTTAAACTTTATTCGGACAGTACTGTCATAGAGGGCAAGCTTTAATTGTGGCAATCAGTCTTGATCTTAGATGTACTAGTATTCATAAATCCCATGATATGCCTTTTGACATATCCGAGTGATACTATTTACAGTAAACCAGTCTATGTTTTAAAGTTAATCAGCCTATAACAGTAAACCAGCCTATGTATTTAAGTTAATCAGTCCATGTATTACCGTAAAACAGCCTATGTATTACAGGTAACCAGCCTATAACAGTAAACCAGCCTATAACAGTAAACCAGCCTTTAACAGTAAACCAGCCTATAACAGTAAACCAGCCTATAACAGTAAACAAGCCTATGTATTACAGTAAAGTAGCCTATGTATTACAGTAAACCAGCCTGTAACAGTAAACCAGCCTATGTATTACAGTAAATTAGCCTATGTATTACAATAAACCAGCCTGTAACAGTAAACCAGCCAATGTATTAAGGTAAACCAGCCTATGTTCCAATAAATATGGTAACATATATTATTATTTCATTCCTTACATAGTATTTATAATTATCATTTTATCAGTGGTACAATGTGGCCTTAGTCTGAATAAAAAAAACACGTTTTGTTCTTAGACTCTGCTCATATTTTAATAACTACTGACAAAATATATAGTCAAGATAAATATCTATCATTCCATAATATTTAATGTTTGAAATGGGAGTCATTTAACTTTACCTGGAACGAAAAATTAATCAAATCATTCAGCATACAGCCAACCTGTCCAAAACTAGATCCGTCTTGGAATTGAAGAGTGGTGTGTTAACTTAATTGACAGGACCTATCCTTCAAGGGAAAATAATTATTGGCACAAATTTTACAAGACTTATACACACTGGTAAAACTTTTTATTGAAGAAAATCATTCTGTAAAATACAAAAAAAAAATAATTAATTTTTGATGAATCATAAAGAGATTAATAAATATTTAATTTCATTACAGAGAGAAAAATCATAATTAAAGAATATTGGATAGAGAAAATATTAAAAGCGCTTGATCATATATGATTCATAATCGGATTACTATGTGTCTGTTGTTTTATATCTGATAAGCTTCCAAAAGATTAAGACGATATTCAATAATTTTATGTGGGAAGAATTAACCTATATCTTTTAAGAAAACAACAATTTAAAATATTTACACCTTTTTAAAAGCCTAAAAAGAGTTTAGCCGATGACTCAACAGCGGTGGGTGGGTTTGACTATACGCAAATATGAAAACAACGGAAAAGACCGAAGCGATACCAATGAAGCGTATCCGGATTTATTACAAGCGTTAAACTTGTCCGACGGGTATTCAAATAAGCAGACGACATTGAACAACTAGCAGGTAAATACACACCTGAGATCTATGTTGTGTTCGTTTATAGTATAACGCATTTGTGATCGCTCAAACGTGACAATTCATGTTCAAAATGGAGTAGAGAAGGATATTTCAAGTATTTGTTGTTGTTGTCTATACTTGTAACGGATTTAATGGCGGTTCCTAGAGATTTGACACTTCCTCAGCCGATATGGGGCACGGATCCTGTAAAATTAAAGGATTTTCTTATGACACACGAGTTACCGACCGTATCGAGAGTGGTCAAAGGACAGTTTATGAACATTGGAACGTCCAAGTTCAATCCTTTGAAGAGACTTCATCAAGATGTGCTTGTTCATTCAATTAAAACAGGATTAAAAGTATTAGGACATAGTGTTACTAAAGTAGAAAGCCGAGACCGTCGGACGACCCGGCTTGTACCGTTGGAGCAGCGTTTATCAATACCGGTCACATACAAAGGTTGGTTCGAGCTCCTATCTGAAGATGGTCGATCTGTCAAACCAATTGACAGTGTTCAGGATCTTGCGAAGTCCTTCCCTACAGTAAATAATGTTCTAGTCCGCCAAAACTTAAAAGCATATCTTGTCAATGATACGGACGGAAAAATGACGTTTGACAAAACAAAAATTGTTATAGCTGGGGAACAGTTGAAGGTACATGGGGAAGTGCCTCTTCAATTTCCCACCGGGAAGGAAAGAAAACTTCGGTTATTGAAATGTTCTGATTCTAAAGGTGAGAATTTATTTTTGAGTTTTGACCAGAAAGGAATGTTCACTCCAATAGCTGGAGATGGTGAAGTGATGGGAGTATTTATGATCAAAGATGTGATTAATAAGTTTCGATTACCACTTACTGTAAAATTGATACAAGGTGTATGGCCAAAAGTAGATTCAACCCGATTTACTGGACTTATAAGACTGGACTGGGCTTACACGGATGAAACAGCGTTCGTTTGTCCGCTTGATCGGAACACACCCAGGATATACCCGATACCTACAGAGGTCAATCTCCGCCTTGTAACGGCCGCCAATAATACTGATTTGAAAGATAATGAAGCATACACTAACATTATGGTGAAATGTAACAGGCTTGTCGCGAACTATCACAACACCATTCATTTGATAATATCAGTGCCCGAGGGGGCCGTAAAAGCTAAGAACCACACAATGGCAAATATATATTCAGAGACGAATGCGAAACAGATTGAGTCACAAAAATCGGCCAGTCAGCTGAAACGATCAAGAAGTAGAGAAGACATTCTTCACGAAGAGCTTGACGATCTCTATGGTTACCTTAGAGAAGGTAAACAGCCACCAATTGGGAAATTCACAAGGGATTCTGATGAAGAGACATATTATGAGGAACCAGAATTCGAACCAATGACAAAGTTCAAATCGCGTTTGGATATGTTAAATAGAGGAGATGTTGTGGGGAGCCAGAAAAACACAAACTACTCATTTGTTGACCCACGTGCGGCTTTAGACGCTAACCACAATCGTGTATCAATGTCACCACCAGTAAACGGGCATGTGAATAATCGAGCGCCTGGTACCCCACCAGAACTACCCCCTAGACAATATAAACGGACGTCTTCTTCGCCTCAAATTTCAGTTATTAAAACTTCAAATATCTTAAATAGTTCCCCGTCAGGAAAAGGTTCCCCGTCAGGGTCATCAACAGGGGTACGTGTAATAAATACTCAAACACATGTCCTCCAAAGACGTATTTCAAAAGAAAATATGAGTAGAGATTCAAAAGAAAGTCGAAGCAGCGGAAGTGATGAGAAGAGGGACTCTGGTTCAAGTAAAACCAGAAGTTCAAAGGCACTCATATCTCGTAAAGCATCAGTGCCTCTTTTGTATTTATGACAACTTGTAAATATGTGTTTATTTGTACAGATACATACATCTATAAAATTGTTAATGTATTTTAAAGATATTTATAGATGAAATAATTTTTGTGCTGAATCTTATATTCTAACAGTGTAATTAACAGATTATTAATAACTCCAGTTATTCGTCGATTTTTAAATAGATCTTTAAAACGTGTTCGACAATGCACTGCCTGCACTTGTTGTCCTAACTGTAAAAAGTAAACTTAACAGTTTGTATTGAACCTTAACCAAATGTTAAATTTACTGAAAAATGTCGTTTATAACCTTATAATACCGCACCTTATAACAGAAAAGATGTTAAAACATTTTTTCTTCTTCTCTTTGATAAATCATATAATATAAAATGATATTTACAATCAGGTATAATAGTCATCTTTTTGATATATATTTTTATATTATTGTTAAAGACACAATAACACTCCAAATTGAACATGTTAAATTGTTGACTTGGTGCCTTACAATAAAAAAAGGTTACTCCTGTTCCTTACTGAAGTAAATCAATATAAACTATTAATTGTTTTCGTAGATTTAAATGTTCCAGCATTTTTATTATTCGAACATGTATTGATCAGTGTCTAATAGGACTTTGCCGGGGTACGAAAATTACTTGTATGGATTTCGAAATAATTATATGATATTGATATGCACAAGAATATATCGTTTCTAGGTAATATCTGCACCGTCATTCTGTGATTTGGATCAATAAATAACCTGGTAGCATATGCTGATCTCATTCAGTCATTGTTGTTTTTACAAGCATCAAAGTAACAGATCGATATAGAGAGACCTTCTCTATTACACTGCCTTGTTAATACTAGCTATTTTTTGTCCGAATAGTGTATTGTCTTCCCTTGGTATTATATTACTCGGCTATATTACATACACAAGTTTCAACTTTGTCCTAAAACAATGTTTCTGTATTTAAGTATTTCACTTTATAAAAGGCGAAAGTCATTGTGTTTATTTACGCTCTTTATTATATATTTCTAGCTGCAATTAATTTCTCAGGAGCTGTATTTGCCCAGGTATTTTCATATATTCCCGATGAAAAACAAAGTCATTTTCTCAACCCATTATCTGTGTTGATCGGCTTTTTCCAACGAATCATATTTCAACAAAACAATCTGTTTATAGAATAGTCTGATTACAATTTTTTAAAAGTGTATAATGACTTGAAACAGTTTAGTGATTATGCTGTAAATTTTATCTTTTTGTTACTGTAAGGTAGTTGGTTATTCAGACAAGCTAGGGAATTAAGATATATGATTGTATACAATTTGATATTTGAGAACATAATATCCCCCGGCTCAGCGTTAATGGTTTCAGAAAATGCTATATATATGTCTAGTGAAGCATGCTATAATTTAAGCTTATTTTTCTATTATCTAAAGTATTAAAGTATTGCTATATCAGCATAAGTATTTATAAATGGTTTCTGCCAGTTTTTCAATTGTTGTTATAAGTTTACATGTAACATTTTCATTCTTGTTCATATGTTACGTTTATGTTTTACGTTATTGAAGAAACTTTATAACTTTTATCTAAATGCTTTCTTGAGTTGCCAAAAGAATTGAATGAACAAATATTCAGTGATCTTCACGCCACCGCAAACCATCGCACCAAACTAGCTTTCCGTCCTCTCTGTCACTTTGTTTTTTTTTTTTTTTTTTTTTTTTTTTTTTTTTTATATATTTCTTCTTACAATATGTATAAGATTTTCTAATATTGATCGAAGGGACCTTGTACTATGTAACTTGATATTCGGCATACCTGCTATTTCATGATATTTTTAAACATGCAAGTGTCTTATTCAATGTTAAAGTGACAATTCATCCGAATCTTCGTATTCAAAAACTTATAAAAATGTGCATTTTTTACTTGTTACCAGGTGCAGTCATTATGTAGAAAGAGGTTAAAGATTATATCAAAATAGAATTTATCGGTCATGTTTTGTAACCGCAATTCTCCCACACATTAAACACGCATGTGCACTTACAACCGTACAACATTTATATGGTGGTTGGTTTATACTGTTGTGTTACACATGAATTTTATCATGTTATAAAATTCCTGAATCATGTTAAAATTAAAACTAATTGACTAAATACAACGTTCGTTCCGGTGTAGAAACTTGCTTTTTGCCAATTAAATAAGCACACTTTCCGCTTATTATTTTTTCTTTTGTTTTTATATATATACTTCGTCGAGCGACATGTCTCTTGTTTGCTTTAAGCGAATTGTTTATATGTAGATTTTTGTACTGTAATTATATAAACTTTATATCATGAAATGTTTTAATATATTTTGATGGAATATTTTATACATCAAATTACAATAAATGATAATAAACGATTGATAAGCACATTTGAATTTTATTTTAATTAATATGTTAATTCGCATGTCCACATACACTCTGTGTAATTCCTATTTAAAAGTTTTGAATATTCTTATGCCTTTAATTCTGGTTTTTAAAAGCTGATTAAAGAACTGAAATGTCACGACGTGTGGTTCAGTTCTCTAATTTCTGGTTCCTAAATACTTGTACTCGTAAACAACGTATAATAATTCTAGAAAAATGATTATGGTAAGCAATCGTGTATATTTTTTGAAATTACACCATAAATAAGTTATATAGTAAAAGCGTTATTTGATACATTGTGTTATACAGCGTTATTTGATACATTGTATCAAATAACTTATTATGAGGATGTTTCATTGTTATGTCAATAAATACTATACGTTTATAATCATGAGACAAAACAGATACATATCTAAATATAGTAAATATTGTCTCGAGGGACTTCACCATCAATGTGTCATTATATCAATTAACCAAGTAGGAAGTTTTGACAATCTACAAGTAAAACATTCATTATAACTGTCCGCTGATAAAATCGTACTGTTAAACCGTAAAAGAAGCCCCGCGGGACCACGGGGGCGATTTGAAAATAACACGTGTAAATCACAGAATAACAAAGGCCAAAGGTTAGAAGAAAATCGACCTACTGATCGTTGAGGTCAAGAAGGGTTAGCGTTGATAGCTTGAATTTTATGAATGAAATGCAAAAAAAAGTAAATAAATAAAAAATTATAATTCAAGCAGAGTTGAATATGGAGCAACTTTAACTTCTATTGTAATATATAGTCATGTAATAATCTTTACGACAAAAAAAAATCTGAATGAACTCTATATATCAATTTCTCGTTATAAAAGTAATGTATTTATTTTCGTGATATGTCAAATAAGTTAGTCAATTATTAGTTTATATAACGTTTTCAATATGAAAGTTAGTTCAACTTCAATTACACTAATTTAGTTTTAGTTTAACCATTTACATTGTGAAGACTGACCGTACTCTATACTGTTGACTGCTTAATTAATTTATTTTGACATCCGGTACATACATACAGAATGTTTTATATTGTAAGCAGGGTAAATCAGTTACACACATTTAGAGTACTGTATAGATTTTAGGGCCTTATTTATATATTGGTGTTTCAGTACGACCAAACGAGCATGAGATTGTTATCATGAAACACCAGAGGGGAAGTTTATCTTACGTGTCGATTTTAGATACATTTGATCACCTTCTATATTGATGATGACACGTCACCATGGTGTGAAAAATGGGATATTTTAATAAACACTTATATTGACTAGGAAATAGTAATATAATTATATATAGTGTGTCACAAAGATAAAAGACAAGCGTTTTCAGCTCTATCTTAAAACTGGCATGATGTGTTTTATTTATACATTAATATTGTGTTAAATACCGTACCGCCACTGTTTAACGAACATCCTCTGTTTTCCCTTGTCATGTTAAACAATATCAATATAGATATTCTATATACATGTCCATTACTATTCATAACCCGTTGCATTATCTACCAATTTTTCCTAAAATACTGCAATAAGAGGCACATGATGCAAATTAAGTATACTGGTTGTTGGGGCTTTAGGCCGGTTGTTGCCACAACGCTTCGAGTTCAAATTCCTCTATGGTATGACTGGCTCAGCAAATCTCAGTGGTGCCCTATCGCATCTTAAATGATGAGTCTTTATGAAATTTACACTGTCATTGTGAAGTAAAAACATCAACAAACGTCACAGCAACAAAAGTAGAACAAAATCCACCCGTAGACATTTATACGTGCATACAACTGTTAAAAACGATCGTCGTATTTAATGACGTATTAAATGAGTCGCAAAATAGATATAATAGGCTGTATCAAAGGGAAATGTTATTGAAGTGAAAAATGTGAATGATCCAGTTTGGTACCGTGATTTATCTAAATAGATTCGGCAAATATATACGACATTTGAACACAATGTAATATTGGAATGTAATAAATGTTTATGTATAATAATTTTCTTGCTAAAGTAACGCAATTTTAATCATAAGCCATGAAGTAGGTTCAAAATATATACACACAATGTATAGAAAAAGATGTACATGATTAAGGGGTGAATTCGTTCACGGATCGCTCGACCCAAAACTAAAACATTTAAAACTTGTTGGAGCGTATGACGTCATTAAATGGGTGTACCCAAATCATAAGATGTTCGTGTCGCGAATCATTTGTTCAAACTAAATCAAGAGGATACGAAGAGTTCTGTTCAAATATACGTTGAAACTGAAAAAATGAGGCTAAAACAAAGAGATCGGTAAACAGATAAAAGTTCCTCTCGACGTTGATTTGTAATATTTAACTTGAGAATTTTAGTTTCAATCTAATTTCAATGACAACGCGGGCAATATTTAAGGTCAGTCGTTTCATGTTTTAGTTAAATGACGTACATAAGGATCTTGGCGATTCTGTAAGTGTTAGAAAAAGAGTTCAAGTTTAAAATTTAAGCCAATATTATTGCACGGCTTTGTTAGCCTCATTTTTAAGCTTTTTACTGACAACATGAAAGCAGCGCGTGAACTTTCTGCTGTTAATTCATAACAAGATCATGTTGTATTCTTCATCCGGAGAAGTGTCTCCCTTTTAATACAAACTTGTATTTTTTCCGACTTTTCCTTTTTCTTATTTAAATAATACTTCAATGATTATTCTTGCAGTGTAGTGATACATTGTTCGATTTTGATTATAAGTTAAACACCACTTCTTTAATTTAGGTAGAGAAACTTTGGCTTCGACCTATTGTTCAAACTTGGGGGCACGAAATAAGCTGATACAATGGCAGTTTTTGCACACATAAATCAAGAGTTAATGGTAATGATTTGATAAATTACAATCATATATAGATTTAGGTGCCTGTGTCAGTATTCAATATATCAACATGTCAATGTGCAAAAATACACTATGAATATTTCGTTTTTGGTGAATTTCATGAGATGTAATTTGTTTGAGCGTTGTACATGATAGCCAAAAACTATGACCATTTTGTTGTCCGCTGTAAACCTTGGTATGTGTCATTGTACAAATTCTCAAGTATGAGTACACATTATTTTCATGAGTTCTATTTTATGAATAGTTGAATATGCAATAAATCTTAATTCTTTATATAAAGATTATGTCCTCCAGACGGATAATCCGATTTTACCTGTCAAACGATCACTTAATCCTATCAAAAACGTAACGCCTCCAATAATTCATTGATAATATGAGATTTAATAGGACTGCATTACCCTACCATTTATTTTAATCACCTACGAGTCTGGTTTCTAGACTAACCCTTACCTCGGCTTTACCGTGAAACCCCTGTCGGGCTCGATCCCAAGATTTATGTACATGTATATTGAAATAACTCGCATTATACAACAAGAGACAGTTTGTTTCCAATGCACGCTTCTTCCTCGAGTAAATATAGGACTATATTAGTGTCTTAGTCCAATATTTTATAAGAATATTTATTCAAATATTTTAGGGGAAAAGTCCTATATAAGTCATGAACTATTCATCTCCTGGAAAGTTATCAGCCATACACGGACCATATTCGATTGGTTTATCTGACGTACTTCTATAACTGATCACAGTACTTTGATAACTGATTACATCGATTTAGACACACAGTAAATATACATCATATGAAAAATGTGATACCTTGTTCCTTCACATATTAAAACAGATATACACAGTCAAGTTTACAAGTTTTAAACCTCGCTATATATCAAAATTTGAAAGATCGATATCTTATGAGTTCCGGAAAACTACTCAATCAAATACAGATTCAAAACAATTGTAGATTTGAAAAGATTTGAACGAATTCAAAATAACACAGATTTGAGCGCACTCGTTTAGACGTTACATACATTTATAAAAGCTGAAAATTTTGATCAGCCAACCGATATGTTTTACGTAACTAACTGGCAAAAAGCCGCATTTCTCAAAGTTGTACATGTTTTAAGATATAGTGCCATATTTGACTTGTTCAACATCGTTTTTAGAATTGTATAAATGCGTTAAAACCTTCGTTTTGCAACTTTGATCATATTTGTTCGCATTGCATCTTTATTATGTCCATATGCTGTGACTTTTGAACTTATTCTAAAGCTATTAATTTGAGGTTGTTGTTGTTGTTGTTGTTTTTCCAAGCTCCATTTATTGCAGCGCATACATTAAAGTTTCCTATTTCTATTAACGTCACATTGCACGTCACAGAATTACTTAATGCTTGAAGTAATGCTATACTATAAAGTCGCATGGATGAAGACATTGCGCCATCATGTATTCTCTCCACGCATCCGTGCTTCTTTGCGCATTTCAATAATTTATAATTGAGCCGTGTCACGACAAAACCAACGTAATGCGTTTGCGGCCAGCATGGATCCAGACCAGCCTGCGCATCCGCGCAGTCTGATCAGGATTCATGCTGTTCGCTATCAGTTTTTCTACTTGTAATAGTGTTTGTAAGCGAACAGCATGGATCCTGATCAGACTGGTCGCAACGCATTACGTTGGTTTTGTCGTGACGCGGCTCAAATGATCAGGTTCAGCCTGATCTACATTCGTGTGTGTTCACCTCATCAGTGTGACGACATAACTTTTGTCACCTTCATATCCTAATGAATCGGTAAATATCGACTAATTTCGGTTAATACGTAATAAATCCGTGGCCCTCTTAATGCATTTGTGTCACATGAGATGGTTTTTCTATTGTTACATCATTATTTGATACATTTCAATATAGTGGCTACCGTACATGTTCATCTGGCTCCATAAAGAAAACTACAGAACTTTCAGCCAGGTAGATGCTATTCAGATATATTTCAAGTACCAAATTACACTTTTGTGTTAAAGCTAGAAAGGAAAAGAAAACTATAACGCCTGTGGAATGGGGAAGTCAGGTGTCAAATTGAAAATAAACTGATTTAGAGTCGCACGCAACTCGCACTATTTTGTGGTTAACCATTTTCTTTAAGTTTCACAGATCTAAACGTGTCACAAGCTCTCGCGATTCTGATGACGAAGTTATAGTCTTAATTTTGAATCCAAGAAGTATTTAAAAAATAATTTTAGGCTTTGCCACGGTAAACCTGGTTTAATTGTTGCTCGGTTCTTCTCGGGTATCGTAATTCTTTCAGTAGTAATTTATTAGTTTTATTTGTATCTTATCCATGTCAGGTACGTATAATACACATACATGTTAAATAAAAACTTAAAATACATGCAATATCTCTCTTATATTTTTATTGTCCACATGTAATTCAAACATACTAAAATTTCATTTCAATGTGACATTATGTAAAAAGATAATGCAATGATCAACTGTCCAACATATAGCATACAGCACGTACATTAACAGGAAGTCAATAGCCTACGACCAAAAACAGTTTAAAACAACAACAACAAACTTTGATTTCTAAATTTTTCCAATAACGCTTGTGTTAAAATGTATGATTAAAAAAGACAGCAGAAAAATCTTTTTGACTTTTATCTTCAATATAGAAAAACGTCACAGAATATTTTGGCTTTGTGTCTAACTTTTTAAAGATGACCGCACCTATAGGATGTTAAACCAGATGACATAGAGTAAAACTTACAAAAGAATCTTTGAAAGATAGATATATTCTTAAATTATTTTATTTCAATTGTATTCGCTACATGCACATAGAGTCTATAGCCGGGCAATGCCCGCAGTCACAATGACTTCCCCGTAGTAATCAAACTCCAATTTAACTTAAAGGCCAATTATGAAACAGAAATGCTCTCTATTTTATATCTCAAAAACTTTTTTTTTTATTTTTTTGGTATCTGATTACAGTTTCTGAAACATACTAGTCTCTTGTTTGCCATATGCATGAACTTTTTTGTGCTACTTTTGTTCTGTTGGCAATCGGTATAATCATACAGAATTAGTATTTTGTGTGGAAGTCTAAATACTACTTTGCGACACATACTGCACGTTTAGGCCTCTTTCTTCAGTTGTAAAATATATTTAATATATTTAATGATCTAAATCCATTATTAAAACATATATAAACAAATGTTTGTTATTTGTAAAAATAATATAAAGTATGAATTTCTGAGGCATAATGTGCCTTTACGAGAGAAATACAGATGAATTTTCATCTTTACATAACTTAGGTTTGCCTATGTAATACTTTACAATTCTATTTCTTCATATTATATTAGTCAATTATGTAGAGTACTTTTCCCCCTTCCGACTTCCCTTCGTGGCGTGCACGTCGCTCGGAAGGCATAGGTCACACCAGATGGGTGACCTAGTTAGGTCACTTAGCTGGTGTGACCTAACCAACGACGAAGGGTGTGGCCCTAAAGAGAGCTGCTGCTCCCGGAAGATGTGCCTTTCCTCTATTGTCATTTATTCATGAAGCGAGGAATTTGGTCCTAGAGAAGGTCTACGACGATCGACAGCATGAGAAGACCTCCGTCGCGGCTCTACGACATCGACGACGTTGCAGGCGAATAAGTCCTCCGTTGCAGGCTCTACGTTACCAGCAATCGTAATAGAGGCCGACTAGTCTGGGACATATGGGAAACCGGCGCCCAGTATAAATAAAACCAAAAACAACTACTTTTCCCCTCTAGGCAAGTATTAGATAGATCTACGTCAGTAACCCAAAATGTTACATCAGTAAACAGCCATGGGTATTTAGTTTAAACACAATAGAAAAACGAAGATGTTGAATCCTGGTACTCCAATGTCAATGTCCCTAAAGTGTTTGCATCAGTTAAATAAAATATATAAATAACTGACAAAAAAAATCGACAATTACATTTCTTCGCCTTATTTGCATTACAATAATGCATATAACTTCAAAAGCCCATTAAATTTAAATACATTTTTATTCTTGTCAATGTCTATCTTATTTCTTTAAAGTTTCGCTTAAGCAACTGATAGCCAATAAAACCTCATACGCCCGTTTAATGATATATATTAAAATGATAACAAATATGTATATAGGGAGAAAACGATCGCTTACTGTGATAAATATGTTTATTTTTTTTCGCTCTTCTTATAGAGCTATTTAATTTCATTTTCATTTTTAAATTAGCGGGGTATAAATATTATTTGATAAAAACATCTTCACATGACGCGGTCAAAAAGAGATTGTTCATTGTATGTTGCGATTTCTCGTTGTCAATAGAAAATAGCGAATCATGGTTTATTATTTAATGTTATATAGATGTTTTTTATGTAAATTGAAGCTTATAGAAGATATTTATTAACACATAACTGTTACTCTGCTGAAGTAAATAAAACATTGAAATGAAAAGTCGGTTAATAAGTCATAAAAGAAATTAATGTACATGTAATACGGTTGTGGTTTATGAGACATTCGGTTATATCAAAGACTTGAGAAGCTGTTAATATTTCTTCTTTGAGGCCGATGTTGTATTAAAGGCACATTAGGCCTCTGAAACAAATACATTTATACTTCTTTAGAAAGGGGCAAACATGATTTACTTTAGAGTTTTGATAATGGTTTTACAGGTATCATCAAATGTTAGATGCTTCCTACCTGAAGAAAGTAGCGATAAATGTGAAATAATTTGTCGTTAGAGTAGCAAAATGTAAACAAAGTAGTATTTTGACTTTCATACAGACAATAAGCAACAGATGAAAAAGATGGTCTGGTATTGATCAAAAGGTAACATTTTGGATACTATAAAAATAAACAAAAATTAAAAAGCTTTTGGGAAATAAAAATAAAAGCATTTCTGAGGCATGATGAGCCTTAAAGTTTTAGCATTGCTCATCTGTATTAGATCATAACAAAGCAGTATCGTTGAAACACATCTATGTATGTTTCTAAATAAAGTATCATTTTCATGTTTTGCTTAAACCGGTCCTGGGGAGGGGTTCGTTGACGGATTCCTGCTTTCACAACTACCCTCTATGAACAGGCTTCATCATACTAAGCCTGCAGCATCTGTTTGGACTTGCTGATATGCCATATTAATAACATAACAAAATACTGTACTTGACATTCTATAGAAAGTCGTGAAAAGCCATTCAACTGAAAATTTTTACTTTCATTAATTCTGATTGATTGATTGATTGATTGATTGATTGATTGATTGATTGATTGATTGTGTTTATTTGTAACTATTATTTATTCATTCAATTAATTTATTTTATAGGATACTTTTTTGTGTAATTGGAGACTACTTATAATAATTAAAGTGCTTAAGATTATAAGAGTAGTCTACCTTACCATTCTGAAAACTATCAACTTTAGTCTGGTAGGAAGAAATGCCGAGTGAATGTGCTTCACTTTTAATTCTTCTAATGAATTCAGATTTGAAAGCAGTGAATTTTATTTTCAAAGCCTTTAATGATTAATGATCGATGACTCCTTTCTAATTATGTCGGTATTTTTGTAAGATGTGTACGTTCAATGTAGTTTTAGTGTTTTTGCATGAATATTTTGGTTGTAACATTTGCATACTAAAACGCAAATCACGGATATAATTACTATAAAATTACAACAAAGAATCATAGGAAATGAATTGTTGTCAGAAAGAAGAAATTAAGAGAAATAGGTGTATCAATGAATGACCATTCGACAAATCGCAGAATATTCGGAAATAAGTAAATCTAAAGCCCATCGAATCTGAAGACATGCTTACGAAATGACAAACGTTAACGTATGATTGGGTTCCGAGTTAAGTGTCGAGAATAGGGTCTCTGCATCCCGATAACTCATTCTAATATCCAAGAGTGGCTTATCGTACGTTTCCCTCTAGAACAACCACCGCAGACGAAACATTGGTTCATTACTATAAGAGAATGTCCAGGATGTTGAAGGATCACAACACCAGGCCATGACCACAAACTTTGAGTCAAAGTCCATTTGGAAGGTAATGTGATGTATGTGGTCTTCATTGATCCTGCAAACGGTGAAAAGGGGGCAGATTGTCAAAGCATCCTATAATTCTGAAGGTCATTGAAATGTCAATTTTCATTAAACTAAGTGTTTGAGATTAGTTTTGTGTAAAAGGATTACAGTCGTAACATACTTACTTTATGTAAACCGGCTTCTATCAATCAGACCAGTAAAAATATTTTCAACCACTAATTAAGTCCATCAGTATAAGTATTCACATAATAAGTTTGACTTATACGAAAACTCTTTTTTATTTTAACATGCTACAATTCGCGTTTTTACTGACGATTATCTGACTTAATTAACTCATGCACACTCTGCGCCATGACCTGATGAACGTTCAGAAATGAACGACTACGTTGAGCACGCAATAGTTCCATCAAACCACACAGCGACAACGACGCATGCGATTGTGTGACAGTGCGGGAGACCCAGCTATGTTCGTTACTCACCGAACTTAATGCTATTAGACTTTTCACCAGTTAATGCCTTTCATGGCGTTGCTAGGTAAGATCTTGGCCATAGTGCTGATATAACGCATGCCAAAAAAGACATAAGTATGTGCCATTTTAAAACACTGGACAAATACTGATTTTTTCAATGAGAAATGCGTCATCTTAGTGGTTAACTGCTATTTAATTTAGAAAAATTTATTTCGTTGTTGCACTAAGGCGACGAATTATGGACATTTTATTAATGTAATACTTAAATTAAAAATATTTCAAAAAGCATAATAAACATTAAGAACAAAGACCACAACAATCATTTAATGACAAAATTTTAAAACAAAAGTTTTTTGCAGAAGATCTGATACCGGATTCTTCTGTAGTTATACCAAAATACAACTTAAAATCCTTGATATTGGTCTGAACAGATTTGAGCTAAAGTTATTTGGATATGTAAGTATAATGATAATAAAATGCTATTCTTAGCACAAAACAAATAACTTAACATCGCCATATCCTATATATTTATTGTGTAATAATTTTATTAAGGTAGCCTAAAAATGTAAAATTTAACATTATCGCGTACCACGCTACCATTATAATTTTATACTGAACAATAGAGCGATAAATGACGCAATACATTTTGGAAATTTGATATTCTAGTTATACACATCATCATCAAAAATACACATTTTATTACGTATACCATAATAATTTCAAATAAATTGAATTGTCACGTCATGTTTGAGTTGATCTATCTCAATACTCAAAAATACGCAATATACAAAGTTGTCAAACATAATAAAACAATCAAAGCTCTACTTGTGCACATTTTTCAATATACAAAAAGAAATGTACCAGTGGGAATTACCGTAATGATAGTCTTCTGTGTAATAGCTATTAACATATTTAAAATGTTTGTGCTATAGTTAGATTGTGAAAAAAATTATCCTTCAAACTTACAATCACTTTCGTGTCCGCTTCCTTTTACTAACCAATACTGGTTAAGGAAACATATGGTCATGACCCAAGTAGGGCTCGAAACAATGATTCCTATGCTGAGAGGCAGACAGTTAAACCGATATCCCACCATTCTGTTTCGAAGGAGACTCAATGAGAATGTCTTAAACTTTAATTTATCTTTTATTGCGCAATTATGATAAATAACAACGGAAACTTAATAGTTCAAAAAGAAACATTTGTATACACGAAGATATTAATCCAGATAACAAATAAAAGCACATGTATAAATATTTTTAATTGATAAGGTAAAATCTTTAGCATAAAACATCTCTTGATAGAATAAATTTCCTAACACCGTATAATTTGCTATATGTATAATTCTAAACAGAACGGGAAAGGCTGGTCAAACACATCGATTCCACAGTGGCGGAATATATGACGACACTCGGTATGACTACAATTAAAATACCAATATCCTTTCAAAGGCACTTTTGCCTCAGAAACATGGCAATATTTCCTTCTTTAGAAAAGACAAACACGAGTTTTATACCTTTTAGATTATGGTTTAAGAATATTAGATGCATGTAACCTGAAGAAAGTAGAAGTGAATGCGAGATTGTTTTTCATAAAAGTAACAAAGTGTAAACAACATAGAGTTTTGACTTCCATACAAAATACCAAATCACTCTAACTTTACTCATTGTCAAAAAAACCAACAGAAGCAAAAGATGGTTCAGGAAACTGGCCAATGAGTAACATTTTGGAAACAATAACAGGACACCAAAAATAAATAACTTGTGAGAAATAAAAACACTTCTGGGCATAATGAGCCTTGAAAAATCAAATGAAATAGATTGTCATAAAAGTAGCAAAATGTAAACAAAGTAGTATTTTTACTACCATGCAAAATACTCAATCACAGTAACAGTACTAACTGCAAAAAAGCAATAGAAAAAATAATGTTCATGCAATTGGCTGATGAGATTATAAAAAGTATAAAAAATAAGTTTTTGAGAAATAAAACTGAATGCATTGTCTGTCCTGGGACAATAAAAAACGTTTTTTTTCCCAGCCTTGGCAATGTGCCTTTAAAGTGGAACAATACATTTTTCTTGCTCGAAGCCACCAGTGCATATATATTATATAGATCAGCAGGCACGCCCATGTACTGATATATGCAAGCTATCATCTATTTGAAAAAATATGGTGAAATTTAGAATTAAGAGACATTTCGCAGATGTGATCATATTTTTGGAACCTTCAATGTTACAATTTCGTGCCATGAAATTGCGTACGATTCCACTTGATTGATCTAATTAGATCAATAATAGTAGCAATAATTAACGTGCGCACGTGATTTTTTTTCGATATCCCCTCTCTGCCACCGAAGTTGTAAAAGGGCAGCGGAATATTTGAATAAAGTACGGCTTCTAGATTTAAGAAACATCCTTTTTATATATTATAATCATTTATATACTTTTATTCAATTTACTTTATCATGTTTATATTCATATTTAATGACGCAATGCATTCCGGCATTACGGTGCGGACAGGTTTTAGGTCATCAATTTATTAGTCAGACAGTTTGGGACACGTATGAAAACGAAAGTAACAAAAAGCGATTAAGCAAGTTTATCAGACTGTATTTCGTATTAACGCAGACTTAAAAACAGATCTACTCAAGGTTAGTTTTAAAATAAAATAATAACATACTTTTTAAGACGACTATTATAATCATTTAGCCAAATATAGACTGATAATTTATGAACTTTGTTTTGTATTGTTGTCGTGATAGTTTCCGTAAACAGGTAAATTGTCAGTATTACTGTGTCAGAAAATAAAATTCAATATAGAGATTATGTTGGCAATTATGTAAGCTTATGACTGACTTTATCTAACTCTTTGTCATTCTCTTTTTGATTATATATTAAAGTTATTATTTTGAAATTATGTTAATTATTGAAATGACCTGCATTTTTATTTTGATGTAAACTGCCTTTTCAACTGGTAAAAGCCTTGAGATAGGCCTTCAAATATCATATTCTAAAGTAGTTTTACTATTTTTCAGGGATATTATTTTCAGTGATAACTAGAAATCAACGAAAATGATGGGCAAAAGTTTTTTCATTGAACTTTTATGTGTGTTTATCAGCGTGCATTATATATCAGGTAGGCCCTAGGTGTTTACTAAATTGTCGTCTCAATATTTCGCCAGCAAGACCAAACAATTTTACAGACTGATATTTACGGAAGCTTCCTGGTGCCAATTTAACATGTTCTATAAAAAAAGATAACTCCTACGTAGGACTTTGTAACTCCTACGTAGGACTTTATAACTCCTACATAGGACTTTATAACTCCTACGTAGGACTTTATAAGTCCTACGTAGGACTTTGTTACTCCTACGTAGGAGATATAGAAACCTAATTAGGAGTTTTGAAGTCCTACGTAGGACTTACAAACTCCTACGTAGGACTTTATATCTCCTACGTAGGAGTTAAAAAAGCCTAATTAGGAGTTTATAACTCCTACGTAGGACTTTATAACTCCTACGTAGGAGATAAAAAACCTAATTAGGAGTTTTAAAGTCCTAAGTAGGAGTTTAAAAGTCCTACGTATGAGTTTATAACTCCTACGTAGGACTTTATATGTGTTCCTCTATGTAGGAGTTATAAAGTCCTACGTAGGAGTTATAAACTCCTAATTAGGCTTTTTTATCTCCTACGTAGGAGTTAAAAGTCCTACGTAGGAGTTATAAACTCCTAATTAGGCTTTTTTTATCTCCTACGTAGGAGATATAAAGTCCTACCTAGGAGTTTGTAAGTCCTACGTAGGACTTAAAAACTCCTAATTAGGTTTTTATATCTCCTACGTAGGAGTTACAAAGTCCTACGTAGGACTTAAAAAGTCCTACATAGGAGTTATAAAGTCCTACGTAGGACTTACAAAGTCCTACGTAGGAGTTATAAACTCCTAATTAGGCTTTTTTATCTCCTACGTAGGAGTTACAAAGTCCTACGTAGGAGTTATCTTTTTTTATAGCACATGTTAAATTGGCACCATGGACGCCTCCGTAGATATAAGATTTACATTGATAACGGTTTTTCGCGAAGGGTGACTATCATCTCTGTAATAAATAGCCCTTGTGGACATTTGGTTTGTAATAAATAGCCCTTGTGCACAATTTGTTGGGCTACTAAATGTTTACTGTTTTTCTAGCAGTTTCCTGACCCTGGCAGTTTTCTAGCTGTTTATTTTTTTACACAGTATGGTCCATTTTTACTGTTAAAGCATTGATTTTTCTTCATCAAATTAGAGTGATGTTTGTTTTCTTGGTAATACAGCAATTACAATAGAAGAGTGGTTATATATTTTGAAGATTTACCTGTTGTTTGCAGTTTCCTACATTTAAAAACAAGCAATACATGGGGAATTTAAGTTAAATGCTCATGTGCAATAATTGAGTCCCTATTACATGAATCAGTACTTTTGAACAAGATACTTGCATATGGTACATGGTATATATATATATATACTTTTATCACAAAGGATCCAAATCTGACCGTGTACTCCTGACTGATGTCAAAGCCTTAACATTGGAAAATGGCAAGATGACAAATTATCGAAGAACTTCACCAGTACCACAAGTTAGTCAGATGTTGTAGTTTGTTTTTGTTGCAATTTATTGGTAGATGTTAATATAACTTTTTATTTGTTTGTTCTTAATTCTGATATGAAGGTTATCTCTCAGAGATAAATGATTTTCTCTGTAAATAAATGACATAATGATACAGCACAATAGACTAGCAAAACATAGAAAATTCAAATTTTAGATATTCATTTTGATGGATAGGCAACTTATATTTTATCAAAATATTTATGCAGAAAGCAGTGAAGTGATCAAATGATGTAATGAAATATTAAAAATCAACATACTATTATATAAATTCAGTTTCTAAGTATTATACCAAATCTGTAAGTCTAACTTTGTTGTCAGTACCTGGTATTGTTCATTGAAAATAAACATGTATTTTACATATGGCGTAAAATAATGATGATATAACAGACTGAATGAGTTCATGTTAAATAGATCCATTGAATTTTAGCGTCTGTTTCATGAACAATACATATTGTGGATGAATTCTAAAAAAACTTCAATTATGTTTAAAATGAATGTTTTCAGTTGAAATGTGTTGGAGGGAGTGCTTCCGGGGCTTTCAAGCCTCTGAGAGTACAGTGTATTAACCAAGGCTCTGATGGTAGTGATGTTCAGGTATAAATCTTATCTTTACCACCTTAGTCCACCTATATACATGTAGCTCTCTATTATCCCGAGGGTCATTTTACTGATCTAATAACAATATAATAACATGTGAAAATGCATATACAATGAACAGTGTAATACAAAAATATATTAAGATGTTAAATATTAGATATTAAATTTCAAGTATCAGTATTCTTCATTTTGGATGAAAACGTGGTTGCTAAGCAATGAAATTGGTCTTAATGATGATTAATATAAGTTGAAAGGACTTGCTTCACAATCTAGAAAGATATATCTGAACTGAAAAGAAATTTTGAATTCCTACATGTATATTATAAAATTTGAACAGAGATGCATTCATAAGTTAAATTTTCACCTTGTCATATTTCATCTAATATCAAAAAGATTGGTATGCTACGGATATTTCAGTGTAACACTTAATTAAATATGTTATATTTTAGTCTTAAGAAAGTATGATAGGGCATTTTTTCAGTCTTATGATTATCATATGCCATACTGTATATCAGTAATATATATATCATCATTTTGTGAAAATATATCAGTAATATAACATCATTTTGTGTTATATATCAGAAATTTAACATAACACATCTTATAATCACTAATATAAGTTCATGCTATTTATCAATAATGTAACATCATTTTATATTTCAGTGGGAATGTAAGACAGATATGGATAATAGTTACAGATTTGGCAAGGTGGAAGTAACATGTGAGGGATATGACTATCCTAATGATCCTTATATTCTCAAAGGCTCTTGTGGGGTATGATATTTAATTCTGATATATTTATTCTATAGTTTTTGTGTTCAAACTACTATCATCAATGCACATAGAATTGATTTAAATTTTAATGATTCTACTATAACTTTTATTTTACTTACAGTAATACCCATTGATAAGAAACACATAACAGTCTTGAGGTCTGGAAGTCTTCTTTCATTTGAAATATTTTCTGTCAAATGTTACATTCATGATACTTGGAATAGAGACTTGATCTATAAATCATTTGATTTGGATGTTTTAACAATTATATTGCTGAGTTTCATGTTCTTACATGCACTCTGAAAAGAGAGACTACATTTTCTATACACCAAGACTGTGGTATTTTTAAACAGATTTGATTGTACAGTGTATTGGATATGTATGGTATATATTTGTTTTAAATTTTCAGTTGGAATATACCATAGATTATACAGAAGAGGGATGGCAAAGAAAAAATCACGGTGGAAGTCATCAATATTCAGGGGGTAACAAGTACCATGATGATAACTACCATGACAGATCTAACTATCAAACCAGGTATATATAATTCTTACTGATTTAAAACTTATAAGTTTTACTGTATAAGTGGATATTTTCTCACATGAAATCGCAGACATTTGGCGTGAGGAAATCTTAGCGAATCGTGATCTTGTAGTGCAATGATAGAATGTAATGACAGGTTGGTTGATATTTACACTAAATGAAATGTTAATGATTTTCTTCAACTTGTTCATGAAATTTGCCAATATTTCCATGTCGCTAACTTCACCACTTATACAGTAATGGAAACATGCAATATATTTAGATGTTCTCTTCCTAAAGAGTTAATAGCACAAGCCTAATGGCATATACTGCCTTTGAAATGAATAAATTTTTCTTCCTGAAGAAATGGTAAACATGTCTTTCATAATCTTGCTATAATGGATATTGAAAATATGAGATGTTTATCACCTGAAGGAAATGGTGCTTAATTAAATATCTGTGGCAACAGTAGATTATTGTAAACTAATTGTTATTTCCACTTCCATATAAAATACTAAATCACTATGTGTGTACTATTTGCCAAAATGCATAAGATAGTCAATGAAACTGTAACAGGCCAAAAATAAATAAAAAAAAATTTGTAAAATGAAAAAAAAAGTATTTTAAGGCTTAATGGGCTTTTGAAAGAAGATTTGGGCTATCTTTTCATCTTGGTGTTTGTGTCAATATTGCCATTAAACTTGGAACATGAAACTTCACTAGTGTGTTCAAGTAAATTGTTTTTCATTATCCAAGACCAATAACTGAAATATTGATTTCTACTGAATTATTCTCCTTTTTGAAATTCCTTGTAACCTGCAAGTTTTATCTCCACAACCACTTAAAGTTATCACTTTACAATAGTTTAAGCATGTCGTCAGGGTCATAATTGAAGGTACCTGATCAAAAACCATAATTTCAGCATGAAAGTTTATATAATTATTCCAGTTTGAGACTTTCTTTTACTGGAAAGACTTGAAATTTGTACAGTCATTTTATGCTGCTAAAGCTTTTGTTGTATTTTCATTGACTTATATTACATGATTTGTTGATTGTTTATACCCTTTGTATTCAAATTATTTTAGTCTGCCTTCATTTAACCTTTTTGTTGGTTGCTTATATAAATATTTACTTGGATATTTTGATACAATGAAATCATAAATGTTTTTTTCAGCTATTCAAAGAAAGCATCATCTGTTTTCCAAGACTTATTCTACCTTGCTTTAATAGCTGGTATAATATACATCATCTACAAGACTTGTATAGCCACACCCACCATGAATAGTGATGCTCCGCCTCCATATGATGCTCATGATCCGCCCAGAAATCCCTCTGCACCGCCTCCACCATATGGATTTCGAAATGAATACATGCCAGGTACTGGAGATGGCATGGGGGGAGGTATGTTTATTAATGATAGTGTTCATAATACTTATGTTATTATTCATTGGTGAAAACGAAGAAGGACTGGTTTTGAGAAAACTGCCATAAACCATGTCTTGAATTATCAACTTAAAATTTTATATGTAGGATATGAAAAAACATTGCTCATAATGTTGAAAACTTTGGGAGATCTGATGCTATTGTGATGAATCTTTATCTATCTTTATCTATAACAATGTATTGTTTTCATATACATGTACAATGTATGTAACATATTGTTATGAACAAAAGTGTTTTTATTTCTTTGATTAGCTTTTATTTGAGGGATGCAGAGTTATTATGTTTTAAACTGTAGACATGTCTAGTTTTAATATACATGTACAATGCATCTAAAATATTGCTATGAACAAACGAGTTTTTATTTGTTTGTATGCATTCGTTTCAGTAGTATTTATTTATGTTTTAAGGTGGATGTTCCTCAGGAGCTGGATATACAGGAGGTCAAACATACACAGCACCTGGCACAGGTACTGGAGGTGGGTTCTGGTCTGGAGCGTTCACTGGTGGATTAATGGGATATCTCCTTGGTAACAGAAACAGTAACTACCACACCGGTTATCGCCAGAGGCCCTATACAAGTTGGTGGGGTGGTAACAACTGGGGTACAGGATGGGGATCAGGCTGGGGATCTGGAGCAAGTAGAGGCTGGGGCTCGAACACATACACGTCAACACAGTCAAGCTCTGGATTCTCTTCAGCACCAAGAAGCTCAGGCACAAGAACAGCTTCCGGCTTTGGGGGAACCTCAAGGAGATAAACTTTTAAAGCAGATTTTGCTTAGCATTGCATAATCATTCAACATACAAAATATATTGTATAATATATGATATTTATTGGAGAGGGTTGACTTGACTTTTAAAACTTAAATTTTCTCACTAACACATTTATGGTAGAGATATTATTTTACTGACAATTTACTAACATTCCTAGGAATGCATGTACATGTAGTAAGTGAGATTGTAAGTCTGAACATTTTTGAATAATATTAAAGTAATTGTTTATTATACTGAGACAAGTTGATCTAAGAATGATACATTGTATTTATATTTACAACTTACATTTAAAGAAAAAAAGAGAAAAAAATGGTTAGTGAGTTATTTAATCAAGTAGAGCTGTATGGGGTCTATCCATATGTTATGTTGATTATGGTTTATGTGAACAGACAATCTTTATAAGAAGTCAACTATATTGCAAAATATTTATTTTTATGGATAGGAATGTTTATTTGTTGTTGTTTGTGTGTTATTTAAACCTATCATGACACTTATTTTATTGTTGTGCAAGATAATGTTTGTTTATTTGATTTCTATCACTTCATTAATGCTATATGACACTTATCTTGAATTCCTTACTTGTATTCCTATACTTTAACCATGTTTGTTTAGAGAATGTTAGTGCCTTAGTGTTGTTTGTTCCCCCACCCCCTTTAACCTGAAACTACAGCAAACCTAGTTACTTTTAAAACCTAGCTCCTTTCTTAAATTGGATCAATGCTATTTTAATCTGCATTGTTTGAAAGGACTGGTTTTATAATGTTTAATAAAGTATCAGATTGTCCACTTATCTATTGTGTTAGCTTCTTGAGGATTTTATATGTGATACTTGTAGTACTGAGAGATTTCCCTGTCTACAGTGTATTATAACTGTATAAGTGGTTCATTTTGCGACATGGAAATATTTACGACTTTTTGCGAATTGAAGTTAATTGCAAATATTTTTAATCATGCAAAAATTATTTCTTTTTTTGGCAATTTTTCTTCTATCATTTGCAAACATATTTTCATAAGGCATCTTACATGAACAAGTTAGACTATTCAGGTACTGTGATTTTTTTTCTCATTGCTTGTTTGTTTAAGTTTGACCTTAACAAATCACAAATGTTTTAATGAAACAATATATGTGTTAATAAGACAATAGGTTATTCATAAAACTAAAGAATGTTTCAAAATATGACAAAGAAATGTGTGATTAGAACCTTTATGAAACTAACAATGTATATTTCAAAAAAATATATAAATAAAGATATTGAACAACTGAATAGAACAATTACAATAACAGCATATTCTGAACATGTACCTGCTTAATTAATGATATCCCAAAAAACAGTATTAAATTCAAGAAATCATATTTTCGCAAATATTTCCGCACGCAAAAAGTCCACTTTTTGACATTGGCAAAATTTATGTGACTCATAAATATCCACTTATACAGTATTTGTTTTATCTTTTACTTTAGTTGATCATTATAGTGTTTAATTGTTTTTATTACCTGTGATAATACTTGAAATATTACTTAATGTTTGTGTTAAAATGTATATAGTATATGGTTCTATTAAAGATAATATCACCAATATTTTCCATTATCTTTTTGTAAACCGTTCATGTTTTGACTGCCTTCATTTATCAAATCAGTGCTGAAAAAAACTTTTTATATACAATTTAATGTAATATCTAAATGGTACTGAACAAAACTGAAAAGCTGAGCTATCATATATTCTGTTGAACCAGTAAGAGGAGCAGTGGCTTTATAGAAAAGAAATTACCTCTTTAAGTCAGAGATTGTGGAGTTTGACAATGCCATGTTTTGTCATCTGACGCACTACTGGTTTTTGTCCATTGAGGGCAAGTATGAATATGTGCAAATAAAAACATGTTGCAAATCCTGTTGAAACACATTTTAGGTCTGGTTCATATAATTCAAGTTTAACAAAAGATGTTTGTAAAAAATGCATGCCAACCACATCAGTATGTCTGAAGTTGCATGCGATGTTGCTTATATGAGAGAAAGAGAAATATGATGAGATTTTATGTTAGAATCAGGGTTTTAGAGTCAAACCGCAAAGGCTGGTAATGCTAAATATTTTATTGCAGTGGTAAACTCATATACATTGTGAAAAGAAAATGAGGATTATTCTAAGATTGAGGGCAAATTGTGTTATTGACAATCGAGGTAAATGTGACCTAGACCTTTGAACCTATTAACCAAAAGCAAGAAGGTTTATCTAATTGCCAGGACCAATGCATGTATGAAGTTTGAGGTCCAAGGGCCCATTGATTGTCTAATTATTGGTGTGAAACCATTTTGGCATACAAGGTCAATGTGACCATCCTTTGAACCCGTGACTCAAAAATCAGAAGTGGTCTTCTACTGCCTAAGGCCAATGCTTCTATGATGTTTGAGGGCCAATAACTTGGTTGTCAAGTTATTGGTTGATGAATTGTTTTGACATACAAGGTAAGTGACTTTGAACTTTGACCCTGCAACCCAAAGGCCTGTGCATGGGTTGTTGAGTAATTGGTCAGAAACCAATTTGACATACAAGGTCACCTTTGAGCCCTTGAACCCAAAACCATCTACTTCCCAAGACCAATGCACCTATAAAGATTTAGGGTAATGGGCCCATGGGTTCTCAGGTTATTGACTGGAAACAATAGGGACGTATGGACAGAAAGACATGCTGCAAACCAGCATGCCACTCTCTTAAGGGGAGTATAACTGCTTACAGTATATAACTGAAACACTTGTACAATGTACAAAAACTGTCCTTATTCATCTTTTTAACTTAGTTAAACAATCATGTTATTGTTTTATTGTTAAACACCACTAATCAATCAGGTGCCCTAACTTTGTCCAGCATATTGAAGGAACTTGATTAATATTACAACTACAATTCACATGGCAAATAATTTGAGTATTCTAATTACCAGTTAGATTGTTACTTTGGAATATTGAACATAAATGTTGTAGTGACATAAGCAATTTTAAATACCGGTACATGTGTTTTTTTTGTTGGGTTTAACATGGCACCAACATTTTACTGGTGAAGGAAGAACTCTGGTGCCCTGATTATTAATTGAGGTGCGAATGGGCACAGGAGTAGAACCATCAACATTCCATATGGCAACTTTCCAGCTTCACTGTTTTATGGAAGACCTCAGATACCTCTTTGTGCATTATTTCAGGCACAAGGGGCACCTGAGTAGAACGATCTACTGACATTCCATAAGCTAGCTGGATAGCATCCTCACATGAAAGAACCCACAGTTGTAAGGAGAAAATGGTCTGAAGTCTACCACTTGGCTACGGATGCCCTATTCGAAATACATAGCAAAATCAGATCATTTTAGGGCCATTATACTGGAACAATAGAAGATATTCTTTTGGATTGCCATGACAACTCAGATTTCTGCACTTGATGAAGGATCAACAAAAGGACATTCTTATAAAACTTTAGTGATTTTAACCTTGTCTTATGAAAATTTACTTCAGAAAAAAGTGTGAACAAGCAGTAGAACATAAGCTCACCTTTAGTAAATTGTGTTCTGTTAAGCTAACAAGAGCTGTCAGTAGGACAGCACACTCGAATATTCTTAGTGCTTGATATTAAAAGAGCCATGATAATGTAAAATTTTGTAAGTTAAAGGGATATTTAGGAAAAATTATGTCAAAAATATTAAAATGATGAATTTCTGTTTAAAGTCTATATATTTGGGGTTTGAAGCGTAAATATATCTATATATGTTGAACAAAATTCAGACGCCAATAGAATCACCGAATAGTTTTAAAACAAGTCATGTGACTTGAACAAACCCTTGAAGTTACAATAACAGATATTGTGGATATTGCATGATTGAAACAAGTCTAAGTCATTCAATTGACATCAGTTCTTTAACGTTACCAGAGTTCACTGTGACAACTATTGTGGAATCCTAGCGCTCTAACCTGACCCACGCGGGTCAAGTTAGGAAACTACCATTTTATTCTTTATATGGAGAAAAGTTTTGTTCCTTTGACTGTCTAATATATTAATTTTAAGGGCATTTACAGAATAAGGAATGAAAAATTCAAAACTAAGAAATAAAAAGTTTGCCTGTGTCTCCCTTTAAAAGGGCCAAATTTTTCTTTAATCCATGTTACAGTTATAGGCCTTGGAAAGAGTCCTAGAATGCTCTCAAAGAAGTGTATAAAATTTCAAGTTGTTTCCAAGCCAGATGTCAAAGAAATATGAAAATATCTGAGGTGGTATGCCACTTTATTGTAAATTCTAAGTCGAAATAGGGGCATTATTCTGTCAAAATGCTTGATAGAGTTACCTTATCTTGTCTGCAGATTGGGGGCATGATGGTGAACAAATATGCAAAGTTTCAAAGCCATAAGTCAATGGACTTTGAAAATATTTGAGGTGTTACAAAAAATTGAACAGAAAAAGGGACATTATTCTGTCAAAATGCTTGATAGAGTTATCTCCTCCTGTTTACAGGTTGGGGGCATGATGGTAAACAAATGTGCAAAGTTTCAAAGCCATAAGTCAATGGACTTTGAAAATATTTGAGGTGTTACCAAAACTTTAACTTAGGTGTTTACGCCGACGCTCTTGTGTCTAGGATACCTCTACTTATTCTTATCAAATAGTCCAGCTAAAAATGACATCACAATAGCCTATCAAGTAGATACATGTTCTGATCAGTCAGGGCCACAGAGCTTTAACCTAACTTTATGCCTGAAAAACTCTCATATGCTCAAAACTCTGTTCATCTTCTGGGAGAACAGCCTTGTTTATATTAGGCCTGTTACTATGACAGCATTGCTTATAACTAGCAAGTCAATGTAGGTTCAGAGTTAGTCTGTTCAGACAGTAAAATTATTCTGTTAATTTAGTTTATAACTTAATTTAGTATATAAATGTAAATTAAGGAATATATTGTAGTCAGCAATGTGTGTTACAGGAGATGTGCTACATTCTCTAATAAATATATTATGATAAGAAATAACCAAAACTTCCATTTACAAAATAGTTTTTCTTTTATTATTTTTTGGTCACAAGTCATTAATTTTATGAACAACTTTTCTTACACATAGTGTATATATACATATAGAATGGCAATATCATACAATGATTGCTATTACTAGCAGAGATAATATATTACAATATGAGACATTGTAAAAAAATAACATATGTGTTTATATGTAACAGATCTGTTAAATATATGTGCAACATTAACAGAACTTTGGCAAGTTTTAAATTTTTAAGCAATTGTTCTACACAAACTGCAGTCTACTTTTAAATGTTTTACTATTTTATTATGTAAATATTGCACACATATTTTTATTTTCAACATGGCAGAATGTTATTTATGAATTAATTTAGTAACTTGAGGAATACATGCATATTCTTACATAATTGACTGAACTGATGTCATCTACCTGCAGTCATAGGTCATATACTAATACTTTGAAAGCTAAAATCCATATTACCGCATGGAAAATTATTCAAAGTAAGAACAAATTATCTAGGTATTTCAATACTAGCACTAACACAGCCATTTCATTTACTGAATCAGCCTGGAAAAGTAATATTATTATATCTTTAAAAAATTTGCTGTTTACTCACAGGAATACTTGTACATGTAGGTGTTCCTAACTAATGCATATAGTAAATACTATATATCAACTTAACTTGAAGGTATGTAAATTAATCATACCTAACAAAACTTAGTTTTAATTCAATGCATAATCAAATCTTACTAGCAGAACCAAACTTGCTAAAATGAAGAGAGTTGTCTTTCTTAACAGGTGGACTGACACAACTGGCACCTATTGTTCAAAATTCAAATGGAATATTTGGTGAAATGCTAGTTTTTCACCAGATTGACAGTAAATGTTTGTAAAAACCTTTCAAAACCTTTTTTTATATATTCTTCTACATAATTTTATAAAAAGAATTGAGACTAGTTATAAAGAAGTAGATAATGAAATGTATAACCTTTAAATAAACTATTTTTACATAATTGACAATAATACATCTTTAATAAAACAGAAGCATACGCAAAACATATAACTTTTAGTATTAAAAACATTTGCAGTCTGCGACTTCTAAGTTCCAATCATTAATGTTTTTTATAAAAAAATATGCTGTTATTTCTTTTATCAAAGCTAATTTTGAGCAAACATTAATAGAAGAAGACAAATCAAATGTAAGGAACTTTTTAACATGATTCGGTAACTTACTAAATAAAGTACACATATCTAATTGCAATAGTTTGTTAGGAGTTAAAGCTTAAAAAAAGTTTTTATCTAAATTAGTGCAAGTTTACAATAAGTATGCACTGTAGGTAAAACCCAGGTCCGATTAACGTCCAAAGCTGACTAGCTTTTCCACTTGAATGATGAAATCTACCATGTCTGTTAAATTATGAAATCATTTATATGTAAGTAACCTATATTTCTGCCAAGCTACTGTTCTGACAAAATAGTAAATATTGCATTAACTTTTCAGTGCAGTTGTAGAATTGTCTAGCTAACTACATCAAGTGTAGAGACCAGTCAGCATAAACACCATTGTATTTTGACTGTACTCTATAGCCAACAAGATAGATAATAATCATCTGTATATCATACCACAAACAGGTAAGAAAATCAAAGTATACAAGGTAGTCCTATTTACATAAAAATCAACATGGAAAGAGTTAAAAATAGAATCATTACAACAAAAACTAAACAATACCAAGAGATAAATAGTTTCTTCCAAAGCAATTTAAGTTTGCAAACAATTTCACAACCAATATCAAGTGATAGCTTTATATACAAGACATAAACAGAACACCTGTTTAGCACTAATAAGATAACAAGACTTTTAGATCATGGTGTTTAGAAATAGACCTTCATGTTTGATTTCACAGACACATGAATTTCTTCAGTGAGATTTAAGTTGCACTCAAAAATTAAGTGTTACTCACATACCAAAGAGTAAGACAGCCCAAAAAGTTGAACTTAATATCATAATATAAACAATTTTGCACAGAATATGTGAAGAAGTGATCACATTGGGGTACCATCATATTCCTTTTCACTGGACATGTTTGGTGATGGTGATATTTCCTCAATATATACCTCAATATTTCAATCAATCAATCAATCAATCAATCAACACACAATCAAAACATTTTATAAAGCTAATATTATAAAATAAGGTGGATTTCTTGTTAATATCAAAACAAACAAAACCTTTTGAAACAACATAAGATGTCAAAATTGCGAAGTTTCACAAAAAATAAGCACTTTCTTATAAGTAAACAATTATCTGTTAAAAATGTAATAGTTTTAGAAGACCTACTTAAAAACAGCAATGAAACATAATAAATCTCAAATCTATAGATCTGTACAATGTTCTTGTACATATTTTGTAAGTTTTAATCAGTATTAACATCTAAATATATTAAGATATACCTGAGGTCACTGATGACTCAACTATGGTAGTGATATGAGAAACAACATACTGATCAATTATTGCTCAAATAAAAACTGTTGCTGCAAAAATGGCAATTATTTTGTTCCATTTAAATAATGGCAATTCAATTGAATACCCTTACAAAGCACCTGCTTTACCATCATCTATAGACCCTACATTAAAATAAGTTAAAATAAGCTATACACAAGTCATACATTGACTAATAATGTTTATGAAAATTGGTGTGTAATAGCATTTATAATGGGTTGTTGTACATGTGCTAATCTTCTATTGGCTTGATAATTAAACATGTGTTCCAAACATTATGAATCTCAAATAATATACAAGCTTATATTTCAATCAAATCAACTTCATTGATTGACTAGAAATAAAATAATATACCGGTAGTACATGTATCAAAGACTAAAATTTTCAAAGATTAATGCCAAAAAGGTGATATGTCGTCTTACATAATTATAGACTTGTAGCAGACGCCCACCTTCAGCACAGATTTGACAAATTTAGTGACTCTTAAGGTGACAACGGAGTCAATTATCACTGAAAATACCTAAAAAGAGATTTTTTGCTTAGTATATTTATTAACCTTTTCTGAAAACATTCGTGATTTAATTTTTGAAGCAGTTAGTCCAAAAAATGTGTTTTTAAACGTTTAAAAACGGTACCTATCCCATTTTTATCTGCTATTCGCGTAACCTGTCAATTATCGATAACGCTCCGCCCCCTGTTGGGGCATCATTGAGGGAAATCGGTAGTTCCATATATCCGTGAATTACCGCTCCATACTACTCGTAATACATGTATCGTACAAATACTGTACATCTTTATGAATATCTCAACATTTTATCGTCTACCTTTTATTTAGCCTTTTTTTTATATAAATTAAGAAATTGTCGACCAATGTACGTAACATAATGTATGTAACATAAGTAATTAAGCATAGCTGTAAATCGCACGACCACGGGGTTGATTAAAAAATGTAGTTGCTAAAATATCCATAATGTGTGAAATAATAATTTGTTTGTCCTGTTAATCTGATAGATATTACATTGACTTTATGGACTTTTGTACGGATTCAAGGGATTGCTTTACATTCAAACTAGTTTTCTAACAATGTCTAGTAAAACAACAACAAAAAAACAGACATAATTTATGTGAACGCCTATTTGACTTGTGGTAAGGGGTCCATGACAAATATCTAAACCATTTTTACCATTGTCTAAGGATGATTATTTCTCTATGAATCAATAAAAAAAGATATTAAAATATATTACCAGTGAATGCTTTGAATAAATTGTCCGCCAGTAAATCGAACACAGTACTAATAAACCTTGGACAAAGTATAAAATTTATTGTCTATCCCGGTAGAAACTGGATCTCTATGCCGTGCATAGATGATATTCATGATAATAGAAGTCAAGAAGGCCAGATCATAATGATCGAGTAATACCTTTTATTTCTATTAAAATATGTGAAGCATTATCAATTTGGTGGAAAAAAATATATAATATCCCGTTCTTATTTGTATACATCTACAATGGACTTTAAAAGACTGTCAGAAGCTCAGTTTTTTGTTATTTTATTTTATATTTTAACGGAATTTCATACACAGGCAGAGTGACTGTGGTATAATACAATAATAATGCTGATGATAATAATAATAAACTTCAAAAAGGAAACAATAAAATACCCCGCTAGCGGTGCGCAAATGCGTTCCATTTCCCCCCACTGAGTGCCTCAAATTTTACCGATAGTCACGTGACATGTGCGACAGATACCAGACGAACAGTAAATCACGTTAAGAATTGAAGAAATTTCGGCTATAAACTGATATTAATCAGCAGCTTTTTAATTGGTCAGATGTCACTGGGTCATAAAATGTTGTTAGAGTATGTTACCGCAACTTGTGACCCTCTCTGGTGCGATATTTGTGTATTATGCAATTATTTAGCGTGAAGCGTAGGGGTCCGAGAGAGAACAGCCGATTTATGACACTTCGTTTGATGCTGGTCGGACTAACTTTGAATCGGCATAACTTTTTTAATAATCAAGCAATTAACATGCGGTTTAAAGCACATGAAAGGAAATTCATTTACGGAGGGAACCGTGTCAGGGATTTTTGTTTGCTCAATCAGTGACTTAATTATCTTTAATTACGTAATATGTATGGTGAAAAAAGTCGCATAAAATGTTTGACGTTACGTAATATTTTTTTGAGAAAAGATAGAAAAAATTTGAGACACGGTTCCCCAGATAATATAAGTATGGTTATTTTCCAAAAGTTTGATGACAAAAAAATAAAAAATGACTTTGATATGACGATTTAAAATTTTAGGATTTTTATTCAAAATCAATCATTTACAAAGGCATTTTTTTCAAATATGTTATTTTTTATGATGATCAACGATATTTAATGCACAAAGATTAAATAAATAACAATTATTACTAAAATAACTTGGTTTAAATGACAATTATGTGAGTACCACAGAAAGTGTCTGTTGTCACCTTAAATCACTCACTTTAGTTTATTGTTAACATGGACAAAACTTCATTATTAGGTCATTTATTTTTAGTTTTATCAAAATCTGCCAAACTTCTACTATATTTAGCATTCAGCAAGCCCCATCCTGTTTAAAATAATTTATTATATAAATTTTTGTTTAGTTCCACCCAATGATAATTATTTATGAATTTCATTTAAAATTGCTTAGTTAACGCTATGAAGACAATCTCTTTTTCATATCTAAATGATTTTAGGCACTGGTACAAAGTACAATGGTGAAGCCAACAGTAATTTTTTAACAGTTTCATTTAAATTTTCAGCTTATTTCTATCTTAAGCTCTAGTAGCCATCTTGTTCAACAGACCGTAATGATATAAGCAATTTTCATAAAGGACCACCTGATGATCTTTCCTGTAGTTTCATCAAAATCGGAAGCATGATTATGGTGCAGACCTTGTTAAAAGGTCATTGTATTTTTAGCTCTGGTGGGCTACCTTTTCAGCATTCTAGAAAGATTCAAGGAAATTTTACTCAACAGATCAGAACTATTTAAACATTTTTATAAGGGACCATACAAAGATCATATCTGTACAGTTTTATTATTATTGGCCAATGCGTTTAAGTGGGGGTGATGATATGTGAAGAAAAATGTTGCCAATGGATGCAGGGCAATCACAGTACTCATCAAATCATTTCAAAATGAGCAGTTTGAACATTTGTGAGCTAATAAAATAACATATGACATGCAGTTTCAGGAAGGAAATGTAATAGAATGCATTTATAAAAAAAATCTAAATTATGAACTCCATGTTAGCAGGTTTACTGTTTACTGATAAATTAAATGAAGGTAAAAGAGTATTTCAAAATGAAGCCAGCAGTTTGTACAAAAGGACCTTCTTGCTCTGTATTGTTCTATGAGGAAAAACAGTCTTCCTATAATTATTATTACTATCAATATCACCAAAACAAGTGTAGTGAAAGACAAATATTGTCTATAAATAAATGTGATTAGAATTATAATAGTATATATTGTTATCAACTGGACCTGTATCATTAACAGTCACTATACAAAGAATACTGCTTTAGTATGTCTTAACAACATATTGACCAACAATACTCAGTTCATTCCCTGTACAGAACATGCAACATCTCATGCCAAAAGTAACATTGGTCCTTTCCTATTTTAACTTTTGGTCCTTTCCTTTTTTTCACCAGGATTTTTTTTGCGCTGAAGACTTCTTGATCCTCAATGAATCACAAATTTGCATTATATTTTGCGTGATATATCATATGACTTGTTTTCCTGTTCCAAACAGTGTATAAACAACCCATCCAAACACTGACACTGCTGCAGTCTGGTTAAATACAGCACTCCAACTCTTTGTCACTTCTAATATATGGCCCGCCATATATACACCAATGAATCCTGGGATTGCCCCTGCCATATTCATTATACCTATAGATACAAAATGTCAATATTTATAAATTTTTATAAATAAAACATTTTTTTTGTGCATACCTTCCTACTACCCCAACCAATTAGTCATGATACCCACACTGTGGGCATTTCTAAACTAATATCTGTAGACCAAAACATTCTCTATGTTTTAATTTACAATCATTTTGTAGTCATGGTCACAGTGTCTAAGCAATGCACAGGTGGTATTTTCGTTTCTTCAAATAGGACATAATAATTTTTATTCAGAATATAAAGTCTTTAATGTTGTAGCTGTATGAAATATTTGTTAACTTCAAAGATCTATCACATCCATGCAAACATGGTATGGGCTTACATTTTATGTATTTATGAAAAGAAAATCATGTTGCCATTATTTTTAAGAGAAAAGAATTATCAAAGTGGTTGTTACAGCACATAGATATCAATTAAATATCCAATATTGAACGTTGCTTACCAAACACTGATCCTGCATGTTTCGGGGCAATATCTTGAGGATTAACTAGGATTCCACTGTTATGAAAGCCACAGCAACATACAGCTAATGCCATACAGACTAGAGCTCCAAGATATGATGATGTGTATGAGATTACAACTAGGAAAAATGCTGTACCTAACATTGTTATAGTCTGAAATAAATACAATATATCCTTGTTTTATATCAATCTGTATAATCTGGGACATAATATAACAGGACAAGCAAACACCGACTAGATAAGCCGTCTTTATGTTGCCGTCCAATTGACAGATGATCAATCGATTAGGTTAGAGTTTAATCATATATTTATGCTGTTATTGGAAAAACAATAAATTCATTTCTCATAAAATCATGTAAAAACCATTTTGATACTTAAGGACTGTTAAAATCTTACAACATTGGCTTATGATTCTTTTACTCAGACTGATTACTACAGACAAGAAATATACTTTTTTTACAACAATCAATTAGACAAACTTGGGGTGTGAGCAACTTTTTGTAAGAAAAGAATACACAGTCATAATCTCCAGTTGCTTATCCGATTATATTATGCCAAAGGTATAATACACCATCAATTAAATTTAGTTCAATGCCACAGCCACATATTCATATGGAATTAACTAAATACATATCAAATTTAAAATTGACTTAATATTAATTATACTTAATATTATTTATATGTATATCCTTGCAGACAGAAAATCAAACCTAACTTAAAAGAATTGTTACCATGCATGGATATAGCAAAATGTTTTAGCTAAAATAGAAGAGCACACTATACTTACATTCATAAATTTTCTAACAAATGTTACACTATACCCTGTAAACAGAAAGAAAACATACATGTTTATTTGGAAGTATTTAGTACTTGTGTGAGTTTTGTCAGTAAGAAATTTCTAGGATAAGTTTGCCATTTTCTTAAATGGTATGATTAAAATATCTTCAATATTCTTTCAACAATACAAACAAAGATAAACAACAACAAACATTTAATGCATTTTACAATCAAGAGAATACAAATTGGTGTTAGAATTGTTATCATACATGTATTTTTTTCTTGACAATTTAAGATTCTTACCTTTTGTTATCATAAAATCTGCTAACCAGCCACCAAATATAGAACTTGGTATAGTAACTACCCAAGGTATAACATTGAAAACCCAGCCCTGAAATAATTTAAATCAAATATCTCTATCACACTAGATTAACCTTAAGAAAGTTATAATATGACCACAAAACATGCACATGTTTATAAACAATTATTCTGAAAATAATTAGTATCTAAATTACCCTTTATTTTCAGGAGCAAAAAAATTTATACAAGTCTGTTTAGAGAAGAAAAGTAAATAACCACTGAATGTAAAGTTACCAGAAATTGTAACGAAGTATTTGAAAAAATTATTTGTCAGGCGAATGCAATCTTTTATAATAATTGGTACATACATGTACATGACTATAATATAACAGTGTATTTCACTCCGTTAAAATGTGATTAAAACTGAAATAAACAGTTGTATTTTATCTATCTCTAAATAAAGAATAAATTATCAAGAGAATATCTCACCTTAGCATCTGGGAAATTTTCATGAAAATATGTAGGCAACCATGAAAGGAGAATGAAAAAAGCATTGTTTTCACAAAAATGACCAACAAGCATTGACCTGAAATACAATAATTATAGTTAATCAATTTGCATATCATCAACATTTTAAGTTTATGTGTCAATTTGTTTATCCTTTTCTAATTGATTGGCAGCAGTCATTGCATTTAAAGTTTTATGAATTTAAGCTTAAACTACCAATTATAATTTAAATATTTTACATATTCTAAACGTAAGAAAATACAAGCTCAAAAGACATCGACCTAAATACACTTATTAAATAATTTATTATTTCTCTTTTAGTAATAATGAAATGCAGGAGGCTCTTGCATTGAAATGGTTACGTGTGCTTTGGAATCCAGAAATACTATTTATGTTTTTAGCTTGT
Source organism: Ruditapes philippinarum (assembly GCF_026571515.1). Classification (NCBI taxonomy): domain Eukaryota; kingdom Metazoa; phylum Mollusca; class Bivalvia; order Venerida; family Veneridae; genus Ruditapes; species Ruditapes philippinarum. The sequence goes on from NW_026865605.1 coordinate 57,406, forward strand.
AACATACTAAATATCTTAAACAGACTCATTCATCTTGCAACCTTGAAAAAGGATAGTGAATACCCGAAACTAGTAGGTTTTAAAAAATTTTCAAACTAATTCCGGCGTTATAGTGTGTTACTATTGTTTTATCTTTCAATCTAAGCAAAACATTTATCAAAATTCACAGTTTGCATGGATAGAATCAGTTGCTCGGGCAGGCTAAGGGCCTATGTTAGCAAACATCATACACTCCCAAGTCCCATGACACAAACAATAAAAAAACAGTCAAAAAGAATGTAAAGTTTACCAGAATGAGAGTTTAAAGAATAAGGTAACCCATGGTGTAGATGATGAATCTTTGGTTGATACTGGAGGTATATCCCTCTTCTCTATAACAGTCATTGGTATATATTTCAGTCTATGACGATTTATTAAAATATATCTCATACATAACATCCAAGCTAGTCCAGATATACCTGAAAATGATGGAGAGAATAGGGATTACATGAACTTTATTTTGAGTGGATAATGTGTTTGTTGGTTCAGAACCAATTTTCAATATGATGGTTGTCATAGAGAACATTGTGCATATGGACTAAGATGTATTTCAAACAATATGGGCTCATATTGCAACATCTATCATTATTTTTTGTTTGTTTTGGGTTTTACGTCACATCGACACAGTATAGGTCATATCGCACATTCCAGCTTTACTGGTGGAGGAAGACCTCAGGTGCCCTTCCGTGCATTATTTCAGACATTAACGGGTACCCGAGTAGAACCACCGACGTTCTGTAAGCTAGCTGGATAGCTTCCTCACATGAAAGAATCCAAAGTCCCTGTCGGGATTCGAACCCACAGCGGTGAGTGGCAAGTGGTTTGAACATCTATCATTAAGCACATATTAAGTCTACATTAAAGGTCAAAATATGTAAGATTGTTTTTATCAAATATTATGAAGTCAAATTAATAAACAAACACTCAACAAAAGCTAAATCAACAGTTTGACAGGCTTTTTTGAATCAAATACATGAAATATTTTAAGCTGGTGAATACGATGCGTACTGGAAATAAAATCAACTCTGTCAATGTCATTTAATCAGTTTATATCAGTTCATATTCACCACCTAAAAGTTCTGTATCTGTCTTAGCTTTTTATGGCAAATCAATGAGATAAAAACCAACATTTCCTCAGTTTTGATTTCTTCCATAATAAGGTCCTAATTGTCAAATCAAGATACTAACATAAATTAGCCAATTACAATATGCTTTAATGCAAGTCACCAACACTTTTTCAAATTAACAGTAACAAAACAGAGATGCTATCATCTCATGAAAAGCTTTTCAAGGGGAAAAAAAACTTTAATAGATCCTCAAGAGCTAATAAAATGGTGAATGTACTCTGTTATGGACCTGTTCTACTTCTCTAAATCAATATGAGAAAAAGTATTTCAAAGTTATTTAGTATATATTGTTAGTATATAATAAAAAGAAACATGCCATGGTTTTTTTAAGGTCACATACACAAGTAGTTAAATGCAATAATGTTTCAAACTGTGCTGACCAAGCATACTTTTACTCTGGCTTACAAACTCTTGTTTACAACATACAGAACAAAAAAGTATCCCATAACACTAAAAGATCAATTAAAATAAACTTACCAAGAAAATAAAACACTGTTTGCCAACCATATGTTTCCATGATAATTGAACCCAAACTTCCACACAGCAATGTTCTACAATATTCAAATATTCAATTAACAACTGCATTATTAAAAAGAAACAGTTAGCATTATCAATTTACTTCTGATGTTACATAATACATTCATTAGAAAAAAAAATGAATATTTTTTATGAATTTCTGACTAAAATATAACCATTTTATTTATTTGCATTTTCTTTCAAAATACTCTTAAAATGTTACAAGTTATACTAGTAAGTATCTAAAAATTAAAAAAAAAAAAATTCTGAAAATAAAGTAAATTTGAACGAGAACTGAACAAAATATACTTTAATACTCTAATACTTTTCTATTTTATATAATAAGAAAATTTAAAATTGATACTCGTAATATGGTATTACATAATAAGGCAATTGAACGATGGGGAAATATAAGCTACAAGATGAGATATATTTGGGAGTGTTTCATACAGACTGACAGCCATTTTATATGATCTCAGAATGCTGACAATTTGTATGACAACACAATTTAATTCTGTGCTTTTTGACATCAAATAGAAATTATAGGTTCAAATGACTTCTGTGAATTGAATTAATAATGTACCTTGTAATCAATCATGAAAATGGCTGACAGGTGGTCATGTGAAGGTGAAAAATATTATAATGAAACATTTCTATAAATAATTTTGTCAATGCTTTTAGCATTGGGGAACAGGTACTCAATTAAGTTATGTAAAAGCCCACACAACAAATGCAAGAACTTAACATCTGAACAACTATAAGAAGTATTACAACAATTTTTGCCTAAAATTTGAAATCAAGCCTTCACTGTTATCAATGAATGTTTGCTTCATGATTTTCCTTTATAAAAATCTGTCACTCCACTTATATACAAAATAAGTAATTGTCAACCAATAATATTTCTAAATGTGATCATTGCAACCAGCAATGTACATTTATGGTATATGCTTGATATATATCTTACTCAAATATATATTTTGTTCAGATAGTAATTTCTGCTTTCAATCTAAATCATTCATTAATTTTTTGCCACTGGAATAAAAGGGTGTCATTGCATTTTTGTGTGTGAAAAATTGCAAAAATCACAAATTCAAAAACTAAATAAATCCCCTGTTAAACATCAAGAAATTTCTGAGTATTTTGGAAACTATATGATAAGTGTATCAAATAACATAATCAATGATTATGTAACTTTATGTTCCAGTTTATAAAGAAGGTATAGGGACTTTTTATGATTAAAGAAATATGATTCTGCCAATTTCAATGACACTCTTTTATATATAAATGGATGATGGATTTGAGTAAATATATAGTAAGTATTAGAAACTACATTACCCCAAATGTGACCCAGAGCAAACAACACTGTATGTAAGGGAACGTTCTTGTTCCGGAATCTTCCGAGATATAAGAGAACTAAAACCAGGATAGTGAAAACCTGTTGGGGCAGAAATATGCCATACTATATTGTATAACAATTAAATTCACCATGCTTATACTATAGTTTTACATGAAAAGATGAGTCAGACACTATGCCTATACTAACAAGAAATCTGATTTTAAATACTGCAGAGCTTTGTCAACAGTTATTTAGTACCATACTATACTGCATTCTACTGTACTTATTTTACTTTACAAGCTAAACCAAACCAATCTACAAATATGAATTCAGCTTGAAATCATGTGGAAAACAAATTTTGTTCAAAGTCTGCTTTGAAAGTAAATCAGTAAATTGCTTTATATAATATAAATTAGATTTCTTCGCCAGTTATATGCAAATGCAAGAAGATTTCTATTGAAGTGACTGTCAAGCACAACCAAAACATATTCAGATGACTCATTTATCTTGATCTCCCCCTATTAATCCACATAATTATCTAGAGTACCAAGAGGCAAAGTCCTAACAGAAAAAGCTAGAGTTATGGGTTTACCTACAGGTCAAAGCCCAAACATGAGGAACCATCTAAGTATCTGATAATTTTGGTGATTATGAAGATTCAACACTTAATCAAGGTAGTGCAAAAAAGGGGCATGATTCAGCTACAATCCACTATAAATTTACTGCCTACATTAGACACTGACACAATCATGTGTCTAGTTTAAAGTTTGATTTGAAGATAGAACTTAATTAAAAATCTCAAATTTCACAAAGAAGTCCCAGAAAGTGACCTATAAACTTGACATGGAAGATATACAAGACCTCCCAGTGGTCAATGAGAAATAAAGTTGGATGCAAATGTCACGCAACAAACACTAAAGATAATGCCAGGACGAGTAGGGTATGATCCCAGCAACTCTTCAAATAGTCAAACTAAAGATGACTCTCAGTGAGTTTATCTAATTGTGTATATAATCATTAAATTAAGTACTCAATAGTCTACTTCTAACCTGAAATATTTTTGGTTCTAAAACCCTGAAAATATCATTTATAAAAACATACAGACTTGGTGTCCATGTGAAAACTATTCACAAATATAAATAATAATAGACATATACATGAGTATAATAAAACTTAAAAGAAACTTAAAGTAAGATTGCTTCATTTATATTAGATGAACATTTGATGGCATCATATTCATGTTAAGAAATATCGCTATTAGCAACTGAATAAATTTGATAAAAAAATTACCAAATTTTGTAATAACTGTGTCAGTCACAAAAGAAATATTTTGTAACTGTTTGTGCTTCTGTGTTAATTATCATGCAAGTTTAGTAAAAAAAAATTAGTTAAAAATGGAAAGAATAAATCCCTTATACCTTAAAAGCTAAAAACCATGGTTAGCTACACAAGTACCAATTTTTATTAGCACATCATTTAAAGGTAAAATCACAGTACTACTTGTGGTAGACATCATTCTTTAAAATTTTTAATATACATATATGATCACCTCTGTGTAGTAACAGGTTAACTCATTATATAATTAAATAGGAGTTAACCAGTTACTGCACTAAGGTGATGGTATATCCTTTCACCAAGACACTAAAGAGGAAAAGACATTCTTAATTACTATAATTATAAGGACAACAAATTAACCAGATTCATTGTAAGGCTTAAGGGCTAATAAAAAAGGTGAAAAAATACATATAAAGCCTTATGTTCTTAAAATATAGTCACAATAAGCACTAATGATGAAGAATTACAGAGGATATTGCTAAGCACTGAACTAACAATATACTTGATTAACCCATGGTTAGGAGTATACACTAATATAACACTGATAGCATAGCATGCATAGCTTTTATCTGTATAAAAGCAGAAAACATTTTTATACATATATAGAGTGGTACCTTGTTATAACAACTATGGTAGGTATATCTGAACATTAAATTATCTGAATAAATATGCCTTAATATCATTTCACAGGGAAATAATTCACCATTATACTAAATTAGGCGCTCCTATAGGCGCTCCTAAATTATGTCAAAACCAAAAAAGGCAATTTCAAATAATAATATCATTTATTAGAGCTAGCAGACACGTAAACAACAATAAGTCAAATACAAAATTTGAAGAAACAACCGACTGAGTATGTGTCTTGACAAAAACTGTAACTAAAAGGTGCCAAAACCGAACCTAAATACAGTTTGGCGTAATGATACAAAAGTGACCCTTGACCTAACTGATGAAATAACCAATTAAAAATGTTGTTTATTAAAATACAACAAACGGAATGGAGTAATAGTACAAAAATGACCACTGACCTATATAAAATAACAACCAATGAGAAAGGCTGTTTTATCCATAATTAAAAGATTTTATTGTAAACAAAATGCTTCACTTCATGCAGATTACTTTTTTCAGAGCCAAACATCTATAACAGACATAATAGTTACAAAATAACTACTGGAACGGTTTTATATTACAAAACGATTCTGTGGTATATTATACAGCATTCATATTTAGATGAATATCCAGGTACTAATATAACAGGAAGAAGACTTGGTTATCCACTCTGAATATCATAGGAACTCAAGAACGGGACCGCAGATTGCGGCGTATATTTTCGATCGTGTAACGGTTTTTAAAAACGTTTCTGCTACATCTAAATATCTTTTAGTATTATCCGAGTGTATGGACTCAAAAAATATATTATCAATTGAAACCAATCTGTCTCATTTAAAACTGGTCAAATTTTACGGTGTTATAAAAAAAGACAAGGAGTGACATCCGCCATTTGCCGCAACATTTTCGGCATGAGTTTTTCCCCTTTGGCTACAATTGATTACTATTTTTTCAGAATTTTGTTCCCGTTATTTTTGTCAACTATCAGGTATCGTCCGGATATAACGTTAACGGTTTATTGTTTACACGTGTTGACATTTATAGGCGGCATTATAACGGGCGTATTCGTGTATTGATTTGTTAAAATGGAGAAAACAGACACTTTAGTAATATGGTCCAACTGATTTTGCCTAACTGAAAAAAGGAATATTAAAACATGATCCATAGATAAATATTTTAGGCACTCATCTCGTATTCATTACTAGAAAAATTAAAACAAAAATCAAGCATATCAAGGGGGATAACTTACGCCGAACGTTGCGGCAAATGGCGGATGTCACTCCTTTCCTTTTTTCAATATACCGTAAATTTGACTGATTTTTAAATTAGCAGATTATATTAAATTGAGATTAGATAATTAAAGACCACCCGCTCGCATAATATGAAAAGATATTCAAAGGTCGGACAAACTATATGTAAAGCCGGTAAGGATTCGGATTTATGCGCCGCAATATGCGGTCCTGTTCCAGAGTTCCTATGTCTGAATATATCAATATCATAATTCTGCATGCATTTAACTTGATAATCATGACATCTATATTAATGTATGCATAGTTTTTAATTTTCTCCAAATAAGGGAAAGTTGCTGTATTATAAAAGCATGAAACTGTTTATACTGGGTCATATTACCTATGAAAATTGTTGCACAAAAACTGTGCACACAGGTATACATGTACATAAGCAGAGAAGAAAACATGCTTTAAGCTAACAGATAAAATCACGTGAGCACAAATGTGTCACTCTTAGGGGGCAAAAATGGCTTACTGAAATGGCAGCCCCAGTAGTTTTGTTATCAAAACATCATTTTCAAATGACATAGCACCTGTCTAGCACATGGAAAGCATGACAGAATGGTTTCTTATAAAGGAAACACATATAACAAAATGTGTTATGAACATATTTAACATATACTTTTATGCACGAATAGTGCTAATGCACTTTTCTTCCTTGTGCATTATCACCTGTTGAAGCCGTCACTTATTAAATCTGTAGTGGGATTGGGCTTTAAATGCACCCTCCTACTTCTACAGATGTTAATGCACGTAAAAGGGTGCATTGACCCACTGATATATCTAACTGAATATATTTCTGACAAGAATGTTCTTACTTTACTTTAATAAAGGTTTGTATTTCTTTTGTTGCACAATACATTAACATTATCTCCAAATAATCATAATGTACAGATGACCATTTATAACAAGGTAACACTGTAAATTTAAGAACAACCCTCGTATAAATAGGTCTGATGATTGAGCCCCAACAGGAAATCACCTCCATGAATCAAGTACTGCACATACTCACCCCCCATAAGTTCCCGCCACAACAAATGCAGAGAAGGAGGACCTCTCTTTTTGTAACACAAATTGTCCAATAAAACTTGTAATGCATGGCATATACACTCCTACAATTTGTCAATAATGTCAAAACACAAAAATCTTGACTTGAAATTAAAATAATAAACTTTCATAACTACATCAAACTAAATTTAACATGAAGCTATACATGCACAAGAAAAATAAGATGATAATACTGATCTAGTAAAATATTTCAAAAGAATCAAATCTATAAGATTTAAAGAAATATTAAATTATTAATACTCATAAATTTACTAGTGCACAGACTGCAAAGAAATGGGTAACTTTTTCAACAATGTGAACTAGGCCTAAAATTTGCCTATAATAACTGTAAAACTGAAAGTTGGCATTTATCTATAAGATAATCAGACAACAAAAATAAAAACAACTAAGATATTGTATGTGAGCATTCTACATCACAGGTTTATGTTTTCATACCTTAATGATGCATGCAGTTTAATTGTGTAACAGTTTGTGTTAACACACATGCTACAATTAAGGAGAAACTCGAGTATACTTTAATTCTGTATTATCAGCGCAACTCTATTACCAACACACTTTCAGTATTTTGTCATGTGCGGTCATGCATACAGTGAAGTTAAAAATCTTTGACCCCATTAAAAATAAAATATAATGATAAGTTGAATTTGTCCTTCTTCACACAAAATATAATAATTATTAAAATCATCAATGAAATTCAATGTAGGCATATAGGAAACGTAACTTGTACCCAAATAATACGAAGTCCCATGTTACATGTATACTCCTATTTATTCTGTTATATTAATTTTCTCTACTTTAATTAATGCTTAAGCAGCCTTTGTTGAGAGTATGTAACTATGTAAACTTAAACACACAACAGATTATAACGTAAAACAGGAAAGAGCAATGTAATATTTAAATTTCCATGAATTTATTTCCCTAAAATTAATCCTTTAAGTAAACATCCAGATTGGATGGTTCAATGAAAGCCAAACAAGTACCAATACTGGTGGCAAAGAGTAATATTGTCTTTATTGTTGCAAGAATCCAATAACTGCAGTAATTTGTTAATATTTTCTATGTTTACTAGTAATAACACTTTTGATATAATAATACAAAATGAAAATAATATATAAAGCTAACATTTTTGTTAATTTGCTACCAATTTTTCTACAAGACATTTACAACATTGCCATTCATATAGAATCCAATAAGCTGCATGCATATATATATATACATTATATGGTACAATATCTGTCAATTATAACATCAATTGAACATGCTTACATAAAAACTTAAATTGAAATAATAACATGCTCTTCACAATTATGATATAAACATAGCATAATGACATTATTATTCAAAATATGAGTGATAAGTGAGTGTAATTTTCATATTAAATGTTCAATATTCAGATAACATATAATTTATTTTTATATTACATGCAGAATATTTCCATTACTCTGTGAAGAATATGATGCTCCATAAATGCATTGCTTATGTGTCAGAATCTCTCAGAATATGTAAAGGCAAATGTTTTATTTATTTTATTCTTTTATTTTAATTTCATCATTTTACATTGTATTATAAAGTTACACTTCATCAAATGAAAGCCAATAGATATATAAGATATTAAACCAAATTTATTAAAGCCATCAAACTTTAAGTTTCTTTTAAGTTTTTCATAACATTTGTCTCAAAACCTTAGATATATTTAACAATTTAAAATCTATTAAAAAATGTTTTAACTTTAATGAATTTAAGTTAATAACTGTTGAAAAACATGTTTTGAATAGTAAATGTGGTAGTTTATAGGAATAAAATGAAGGCTTAAGTTCACACTTACCCTGAAAGACACCCAGTAAAACACGTGAAAATATGATGATTCTCAAAGTGAGAAATTTATCATCTGAGATATAAGCCAGCTGGGGTGTCCAGAATGTGACTAGGGACCAACAACATGCTGCTATAGGCAACACAACATCTCCACCCACACGATCACTCAAATACCCTCCCAGAAACTGTGTCATGGTGTATCCCCAGAAAAATGCTGACAAAACAGACCCCTAAAAAAGAATAATATTAGTCAAGATTCATACATTCACATGTATTATTAACTTTATAAAAGAAAATTAAAATTACTAATTGTTAGTAATAGCCCACAGGTCTGTAGTCAAATATATTGTAATTTGTTCCTTTTTCATCTTATTTATAATTTCATACTTTTCTGCTTTTTTCTCTCAATAGTTTTGGACATTCAAATAGGTTTTTCACTCCGGTATGTTTTTCTGCATAAACTGATATCGGTTTTCTGTTTACAGAAATTGCAGAACTTAATTTTTCATAATATCAGGAATTGCTTTGTGTACATCTTGGAAGTTATTCAAATATCGTACATCAAAATTAAACCTGGAGACAGTCATGAGTGATATATAATACAAATATTCCTACCGACTCTGTTTTGTCCCATCCTAATTCTTTTGCAATCGGTACAGCACATAATGGCATAACAGTTCTACAAGCATACAAAGTAGCACAGCCACAAAATAACCCTATCATCCACTGCTTCTTCTCTGTCCTATAGTGTATGTTAATAAAAGAAAGTTTCTTTTTAATTATTAAATATATATAAACTATATTATAAACTGTGAACAATAAGAAAACATAGCTTTTACAGTAGTTTCTTGTTAATTGGAAGTCACTGATAAACAAATAAAACCATAATATTTAAGATCCAACAGAAGCTGATTTTTCTAGATCAGGCAAGTACATATCTTTTATCTATATCAAATTTTGAGATAAGGCAATAGAAAATTACTAAATTCTTTGACATCCAACTTTTGGTGAAAACTGGTTGGTGGATTTCATTTTTTATATTTTTTACTCTCGGTAAATCAAGCTCCAATCAAGGGTTATGTTAACATTCAATTGCATATAATTACATAGAGGATATTTGTTTGTTTGTGTGTAAGATGAAATTTTATTTCATCGAGTGGGCTTTAAAAACAGTATTCTCACGAGTGGCGTAGCCACGAGTGAGAATACTGTTTTTAAAGTTCACGAGATGAAATAAAATTACATCTTACACAACAAACAGACAAATTTTCTTTTTATTTTATGCTTTAAAACAAGTTAAAACGAAATTTCCATAATTTTAACGTTGATATTAAAATCTGTTTCCCCCATTGAGAGCCCCATTTAGAGGGAATTTCTCATTAAAAACAAGAAGTCTTGAGCTGAAAAATAAGTCCGCCAATGGAGGTTAAATGAATGTGATATTTATTCATTTTATTAAAAAATATGAATGATCACTTGTTTTAATAATAAAAACAAACAATTCTTTTAGGAGAAAAAGTCCAACCATCCATCCATATTTCTGTTACTTACTGCGAATTTAGAGTCACAGTACCTGTGCTCGACCAGCCCAGTGCTCGACCAATACTTCTATTTGTGTATGATTTATGCATTAAAGTGGAAAAACCCTGTGAGTTTGTGCTTGCTCTTTGTACCTGACCTGTAACCTCTACACCATGTACAAGTACTCCAAGTTTGGTAGAAGATTGGCCATTTTGCAGACAATATTAAACAGTACAAAAATACAATTTTATAATAAAAGTAGCAGTAAAAACTATCTAAAACACTGAAAAAATGATAATTTAGGGCAAATGTGGACAATATTTGTTAAATTGCCTTTACTTTTATGATTCCAATTGATTTCCATAGGAAAGGTGTTCAAAAATTATCAAAACCCTGCTTTCCATAAAAGGCAAGGGCTATGAACATGTAAACAAATATGGCATCCGTACGGAAACAAATCGGGAACACACCACTAAAAGCGTAGACCATTTGTATATTACACCAATTATCACACTTAACTATGTTTGCAGAGTGATTTTAGTAAAAAACAAGAGCTGTCAGAAGGACAGCGCGCTCGACTTTTTTAGTGCTTGCCTATAAAACAAAACTTTGACAGTTAAGGGCACACAAGACTTTAACTAGGAATTTCTAAGTACAAATCAAGAAACATTTTCACAGAGTTATCTTCTCTTGCTTACAGATAGGTCTCATGATGGCACATAAGAACTCCAACTTCCAAAGTAATATCTCAAATGGTTAAGTCAACAAGTGGACAAGAATGAAAATCTTAACTGAGTTTCTAAGTCAAAAAGGGCCATAATTCAAATAAAATCCTTAACAGAATTACCTTCTCCTGCCCATGTTTTGGGACCATGATGGTAAACAAGTATTCCAACTTTCAAATTAATATCTCAAACAGTTCAGTCAAAAAGTGGACTGGTACTAAAAACTTAACCAAGATTCTAAGTCGATAAAAGGCCTTAATTTTTAAAACAAATCCTTGACAGAGTTACCTTCTCTTGCGTACAGATGGGGTAATGATGTGAAATAGCATTAAAAGTTTCAAAGCAATATCTCAAAGGGTTAAGGCAATAAGTGGATTTTACCCATATTCAATGTATTTTCTAAGTCAAAAAGGGGCATAATTCTGTCAAAAACCTTGACAGAGTTATGTCCTCTTGTCTGTTGATGAAGGTCGTGATGGTAAACAAGTATGGTCAGTTTCAAAGCAATACCTCCAATGGTTTTGAAATAAAGTGAGGTGGTACAAAAAACTTAACCAAGCTCAATACACTTTCTAAGTCAAAAAAGGGCCATAATTCTGTCAAAAACCTTGACAGAGTTATGTACTCTTGTCTGTAGATGGAGGTTATGATGGTGAACAAGTATGGTAAGTTTCAAAGCCATACTTGTAATACTTCTGAAATAAAGTGGGGTGGTACGAAAAACTTAACCAAGGTGTGACGCCAACGCCGACGCTAACGCTAACGCCGACGCCGACGCCGGGGCGAGTAGGATAGCTCCCCTTTTCATAGAAAAGTCGAGCTAATAAAAATGAGAATAAGTAATCTCAAACGCCCCAGTATATGTAAATTCCAAAACTCTTATAAACACTTTATTTGTCAATGTATAGCATTTCCTTTGTATCATATTTTCATCTATAGACAATAAAACATAAATGTTTCAAAATATTTTTGAAATAGAATTGTTGAACATAAAAAGTCATATCTGTTTTTAAGAAATAAAAGTTCTGATAGAGATAAAACCACCTGGTCGAGCACTGGTTTGTTTGTCTGAAAAATATAGTGGTTTTATACCCTATATACAACTCTGTGGTAAATTGTATCCTAATCTGTGTTATTAAAACGCTTTAGCTTATTGTGAGTTTGAAAGGTCCAGCTTTGTAACAAAAATAAGTTTCCCAGCAAACCTTTGGTTCTGAAAGAGTTTTTATGTGATTTTGTGAAAAACTGGTTGAGCACTGGTACGGTGACTCTATATTAGACCTGGCTTTGTAAAATGTAAACGGCAGCCATTTTTTAAAGTCGTGTATTTCATGGGAGGAAAATAATTGTGTAAGATACAGAAGGATATAATTTGGATTTGTTAGTCATACACCTTTTTAAAAGAAAGAAAACTTATTTGAGGATTGTAACAGACAAAAAATAAGTGTTGACAGAAGTGAAAACATTCAGAAAAGGAGCTAGGAAAATGGAAAACTTGGAAGTTTGCTAAGGCATTGTAAGGAACGCTGGGTTGATTTACTTATTTTACGAGTGATAGCTGTCAATGCTTTTCAATTTTTCATAAAGCATACGGCAGTTATTGCTGGTAGGATACTTTAATATGCCCAAATGTCATCAAGAGCAGTTTTGCATGGGGTAGGAATGTATTTTTCAGACTGTAAAAACGAAACAAAAAAATTTAGAGACAAAATTTTGTGATTGGAATTTGAAGGAATAGAAGTAAGTTTTCTCTCTTTATTTGACTTTTGACATTTATGTTATTTATCTATTTCAGCTTTGCTATTTTTTTAACAGCCTGATATTGTCAGAATTATCAGTAAAAATAGAATTGAGGTACCACATGGGGAAAATCTTAAAAAAGTAGTTTCGTCATTGAAAAAAGTGAAATTATATTTTGATAATTTTCACTGTGAAATTATCAAATATAATTTTCACGGATAAATCAGTAATCCACTGAAAAGCATAAAATAAAATAATATTATATATCATGAGACTAACCAGTCACCTTTATGGGTTAATATGCATGGACAGTTAAACAAGAGGGCCGCCATGATGGCCCTGAGGTCGCTCACCTGTATATAGCCCCCCCAACCCCCCCGGCCAATTTTTATCCAAGGGCTTTTATTTGAACAGACTTGGTAGACACCACCCATAAGAAGATGCGTTATGCTAAACATCTAAGTTCTAGCTCATTGGGATTTTTAAAAGAAGATTTTTTAAGTTTTTACTATATATACACATATAGTTAAAAACAATGACACCCCTGGGGCAGGGCCAGTTTTGACCCCAGGGCTTTTATTTGAACAAACTTTATAGATATTTACTAAAAGATGTTTCATGCTTAATATCTAAACTCTAGCTATTTGGGTTTTTTCAAAGAAGATTTTTAAGTTTTTGCTATACACAAAAAAGGAAAATCAATGACCCCCGGGGCAGGGCCAATTTTGACCCTGGGGCTTTTATTTGAACAAACTTTGTAGACACTGATTAGAAGATGTTTCATGCTTAATATCTAAACTCTAGCTATATGGGTTTTTTCAAAGAAGATTTTTAAGTTTTTGCCATACACATATTAGGAAAATCAATGACCCCCGGGGCAGGGCCAATTTTGACCCCAGGGCTTTTATTTGAACAAACTTGGTAGACACTCACTAGAAAATATTTAATGCCAAATATCTTAGCTCTAGCTCTTTGGGTTCTTTAAAAGAAGATTTTTTAAGTTTTTACTATATGCATATAGGGAAAATCAATGACCCCCTGGGGCGGGGCCAATTTTGACCCCAGGGCTTTTATTTGAACAAACTTGGTAGACACTCACTAGAAGATGTTTCATGCCAAATATCTAAGCTCTAGCTCTTAGGGTTGTTTAAAAGAAGATATTTAAAGATTTTTCTTTCAGTTGCCATGGCAACCAGAGTTCTGCATGGAATTAAATTCTTTGAACAATTTTTAAAGGTGACCACCAAAGGAACATTCCTGTGAAGTTTGGATGAAATTGGCTCAGTGGTTTATGAGGAGATGTCATTTAAAGCAAAAGTTTACGGACGGACGCCAGACGGACGCCGGACGAAAAGCGATCACAAAAGCTCACCCTGTCACTTTGTGACAGGTGAGCTAATAAATTAATTCTATGCGCTTTTGACTGAACAACATTGAGAAATTACATACTTTTTCTTTGAAAGGATTTACTGACTTTTTTTTATTCCATTTTTATAGTAATATCTTACAAGTACAAAAAAACCCAAAACAACCAAGAAATCAAAAACTAATCTTGAGTTATGAATATTGAAATCATGTCAACAATGATGTTCCAATATACATGTTTAATTTAAACCAAGTGGTGCAGGAGTATAATGTCTAGCCAAAATATTGTCATGACAAAACTAGATTCTGAGATAATTTTATTCCAGGCCAGAATCTCACTTTTGCATACAGTGAAGATATTGCCCATACACAAAGTAGCACAATATCTCAACGCCGCGTAGTACAATTAGTAGGACTAGTCTTATGTCATACATGTTTTTGCACAATTCTTAAATGCCATAGGTTGTCATAGTGATACCTGATGAATTGAAATGAAATAGGCAATTTTAATGACTGTACAAAGTCATGTAATTTGATACTTTAAATATTCCACATTCATGTTTAATCAGACAATGCACAGCATAATAATTACATATGATTGAAAAGGGGATTTGCGAATAAATAAAAATTAAATGAATGTGTCTTATTCTATTGAGGTTATATAACGAGTCTTATCCAAAACCTTAATGCCGCAACAGATGAAAAAAGGCAGCATATTAAGCAGGGCCCTCAATCTACCAAAGCATTTTTGTCAGCGGAATATTGTATGTTTGCACCTCGAAGACTTTCATCCTCAAAATGTTTCACGAACATTTCAATGGCAAGTCATATTGAAAAGACACTGAATATAAGTGGTAGTTTATTGATAAGGGGAAGTCAAAGCCCAGGGCCGTGAAGGAGTCCCAGGCTTTGGCTTACCTGGCTTTAGACTACACAGTCATGTATATTTAAAAGGAAATTTAAAAAAATATATATAGAATTCTATACTTATCAGTGATTTTTTCATTATCATTTCATGCAGGGCAACGTAACGCAATAATAAATGGCAAGTATACTAATAATGGACCAGTCGCAACTTTTCGAATTACAAGTTAACAAATGAAAATAGCCCATTTTGTTCCCTGTTCTATTATGGTTTCCATCCAAGATGAAGTGCACTGGGGACCAGCCTAAACGGAAGCAGTGCATAATATATTGAATGCCACTTTCAAAAAGGAAAATGTAAACTAAGAAAATGAACATTTTTTTTTTTACTTTACTTCCCCGTTCATAGGCTTTGCCTATTTTCATATTACAGTCAATGAATTTAAGAATTTGAATTTACTAGCCCAAATTCAGTTTTGAATTTATTCTATACTGTGCTCCTCTTAGCTCACGGTACTTAATGCTTTGGACCCAGAAAGAAAATAACAAATGAAACTTATGGTACATAAACTGTCAGAAGCTATAACA
Organism: Ruditapes philippinarum; assembly: GCF_026571515.1. Lineage (NCBI taxonomy): Eukaryota > Metazoa > Mollusca > Bivalvia > Venerida > Veneridae > Ruditapes > Ruditapes philippinarum. Next base: position 73,343 of record NW_026865605.1, read on the forward strand.
TAAATTATAGGTATTTTCTGCTATATGGTACAAGGAAAAAACAATATATTCAGTCAAAGTCAATTTTAATGGACCAAACGTAGACCATATGTCGGCCATTTTGAAAACAGTATGTCATCATTTAAATCACGGTAATGGTGTTACATTTCAGTTTTTTCAAGTTTCAGTTAAAAATTCTACATGCTATTTAATGCTTGATTTTAAATATTAAAATTATCCTTACTTTGTTACTCAAAATTTATTTTTTTAACAAACAAAAACATTTATAAAATAACATTTGTTTCAGACATACGCACAAATTTAATGGACTATTGTTGCTTTTTGCAGAAATTTGTAAAATGTTGTTCTGTTTTACGTAAAAATCACTCAGGGCTCGAATTTAACTTTTTTGGCCACTAGCAATTTTTTGCTAGTGGACAAATTTTTAACTAGCAAAATCTGAATTCAACTAGCACTTTTTACCACAATGATTTTTTAATTAGAGAATAACAAAATTAAAATTGTAATTTATTTGGACGAGTTCGAACTGCTTGGGGTACGAATCAGCAACATAACTTTCTACTCAAAAACTTGATTTAGGGGACAGGGATTCTTATCAAATGTCAATCTATATGTAAAACAAGATTGCATTTGAGAAAAATGCTATGCCACCGCATGGTTCAAATTTCATAGCTCACAGTACATCAAAGGACAAGAATGTAGGTCACATCATCAAAATCTAGGTCAAAGTTCAATTTTACAACTAAAACTGTGCACATGGTCAAAATGTCATTGCTGTACATCAAAGAACAAGAAAGTAGGTCACTGTCCCCTTGGGCAAGGCATAATTTTGACCCAAGGGTTTAATAACAATCTTGATACAGGTCCACCAAACAACATTTCAAGTCAAATATCTAAGCTATAGCTTTCTCCCATTCAGAAAAAAATTTGTTTTATTTTCTGTTTTTACTACGTGTACATAATGAGAATCACTGCCCCCGGGCAGGGCCAATTTTTGACATTTGAACAACTTTAGTAGAGGACCTATAGATGATATTATATATCAAACATCAAAGCTCTATGCCTTGAACCTTCAGACAAAAAATTTTTTTTTACTATATGTACATAATGAAAATCAATGACCCCCGGGGCAGAACCAATTTTGACCCTAGGGCTATAATTTTAACAATCTTGCTAGAGGTTCACTACACAATGTTTCATGCAAAATATCTTAACTTTATCCTTTGTAAATTTAGAGAAGATGATTTTTTAAGTTTTAACTATATACATATAGGATAAACCTATGGCTCCCAGGGGCGGGGCTAATTTTGACACAAGAGGCAAAATTTGAACAACTTTGGTAAAGCACCTTTAGATGATATTATTTTACAAATATTAAAGCTCTAAGCCTTGTACCTTCAGACAATAAGATTTTTTTATTTTTTACTATATGTATATAGTAATGACCCCCAATCTTGCTAGAGTTTTACAACACAATGTATCATGCAAAATATCTAACCTTTAGCATTTGTCAATTGCTAGAAGATTTTTTTTAAAGTTTTTACTATATACATACATGTATAAGGAAAACCAATGACCACTGGGGCGGGCCGATTTTGACCCCAGGGCTATAATTTGAACAATCTGGGTAGAGGTCTACCAGACAATGCCTTATGCAAAATATCTAAGCTCTAAGCCTTTTGGGTCTTTACAAGAAGGTGTTTTAAGTTTTTACTATATGTACATATAGCGAAAATCAATGACTCCGGGGCGGGGCCGATTTGGACCCAAGGGCTATAATTTGAACAATCTTGGTAAGGGTCTACCAGATGATGCCTTATGCAAAATATCTAAGCTCTAGGCCTTTTGGGTTTTTACAGGAAGGTATTTTAAGTTTTTACTATATGTACATAGTGAAAATCAATGACCCCCGGGGCGGGGCCAATTTTGAACCCAGGGCTATAATTTGAACAATCTTGTTAGAGGTCTACCAGACAATGCCTTATGCAAAATATCTAAGCTCTAGACCTTACCTTTTGGGTCTTTACAAGAAGATTTTTTAAATTTATTCTTACAAGAGCCATGTCAACATGGCCATCCCCCGAAGAATGTGTTTGCTCATTGGAAGAATGTATATGTAGTAGAGCAGAATAATTCCATTTTAAGAGGTCTTTTGGTAATGAAAACTGATGGCTATAGTGATTACAGATTTGAAACCTATGTGAATACTGATGGCTGAAAATAACAAAGGGCAATAACTGAAAAATAATGCAGGGTAGGTTATCATTCTTGTGTGCTGCATCCCTCCTCAGTAAAATCTATCCACCTATGAAGTTTCAATTTGATATCTCAAATACTTTTTGAGAAAAAAATTGAATTGAAAAATTAAGTATGAAAAATAACAAAGGGCAATAACTCAAAAATTATAAAAGGTAGAGTTATCATTCTTGTGCACTGCACACCTCCTGAGTGAGATCTATGCACCTATGAAGTTTCATAATGATATCTCAAAGGCCTTTTGAGTTATGCTTTGGACAAAAATTAATTTTGAAAAATAAAAAAAGGGCATAACTAAACATTATGCAGGGTAGAGTTATCGTTCTTGTGCACTGCACTCTTCCTCAATGAGATTCATCCACCTATGAAGTTTCAAGCTGATACCTCAAATACTTTTTGAGATAAGCTCCGGACAAAATAGTAGGAAAAAGAACAAAGGGCAATAACTCAAAAATTGTACAGGGAAGAGTTATCATTCTTGTGCACAGCATTCCTCCTCAATAAAATCTATCCACCTATGACATTTCATGTTGACATCTCAAACACTTTTGAGTTATGCTCCACTCAGGTGAAAAATTAGGTATGAAAAATAACAAAGGGCAATAACTCAAAAATTATGAAAGGTAGAGTTATCATTCTTGTGCACTGCACACCTCCTGAGTGAGATCTATGCACCTATGAAGTTTCATTTTGATATCTCAAATACTTTTTGAGATAAGCTCTGGACAAAATAGCATGAAAAAGAACAAAGGGCAATAACTCAAAAATTGTATAGGGAAGAGTTATCATTCTTGCGCACAACATTCCTCCTCAATAAGATCTATCCAACTATGACATTTCATGTTGATATCTCAAAAACTTTTTGAGTTTGGCTCCACTCAGGTGAAAAATTAAGTATGAAAAATAACAAAGGGCAATAACTCAAAAATTATGAAAGGTAGAGTTATCATTCTTGTGCACTGCACACCTCCTGAGTGAGATATATGCACCTATGAAGTTTCATGTTGATATCTCATAGGCTTTTGGAGTTATGCTCTGGACAAAAATCAATTTTGAAAAATAACAAAGGGCAATAACTCAAAAATTATGCAGGGTAGAGTTATCATTCTTGTGCACTGCACTCCTCCTCAATGAGGTCTATCCACCTATGAAGTTTCAAGTTGATAAATACTTTTAGAGATATGCTCCGGACAAAAATGTCGGACGGAAGGACGGATGGACGGAGACTATTTCTATATCCCCCGCCGCCTTTTCGGCGGGGGATAATAATTCCTTTTGGTTGCCATGGCAACCAGATTTCTGCATGGAATGAAATTCTTTGAACAACTTTGGAAGCCCTTCACCCAAGGAACAATCCTGCCAAGTTTGGTTGAAATTGGACTAGTGGTTTTTCACAAGAAGATTTTTTAAGTTCACTATATAATCTTTATAACACACACACAAACACACAGGTGAATCGCTAAATGCCACCGCATCGCAGATGCTGCGGTGGCATAAAAATAATAATGCAATATTGTCGCCATACCGACGATGTCTGGTCTGGATTATGCGCACAACAAAAATATTTTGGCAACATTTCCATCGTCATCGAGTTCGTACGTAAGACTGACGTGCAGTTCTTTCTCTCATTTTTTAACGGTTTTAACTGAAGGTCTGTGAATCATCTTCTGTACTCAGATTATTGTTATCAGAAGACACATTTGCTTCAGTAATCGGGAAGAAGTTCGTAATTTTTCGTTTAGACATTTTATTCCGATCACCTTTGATTTACACGGACAAAATGACATTTGGTCTTGTTTAAATTTGTGTACTTTTTTAAGCGAGGTTAAGGTATAGAAAATGTAAACCAGACAGCAAGTGCGCGCATAGTTTATAACTAGGCTACCTGCGAATATTACGCCCCATTTATATTTCGGATTTTCCTACCGAGCGTATTCTGTTTTTTCTTCAACTCGAAAAATCATTTTTCAACTAGGATTTTGCGAGTTTGCGAGTGTTAAATTCTAGTCCTGTAAAAATCTAGAGATTTAAAAAATTTTGCAAAAAAACTTTGTTGTTTAGGTGTATGAATAAAATATGTCAATTCTGACCAATTTCAACACTGGTCACATGAAAATATGTCACTACCGTGAAATAAGTGATGACACAGAATTAGTGATGTTGAGTATACCATTGACCTTTTTGAAAACCTAGCTAAACACCGGTTTCCAGTACGTTTCGGATTTAGCTCTGGGGAATAACACCAAATGAAGTACATAACACAGTTACATGATATTTCTATTTTTCCATCATTATTTTACCATTTAAGATGAAAAAAATTGATGTTTTTGAAAATTATAATATTCATTTAATATCTATTGCAAATTTTTTTAAAAAAATAAATTGTTTATAATGAAAATCAATAAAATTTAAACAGACATAGTGGAATCTTCCATAATAAATAAGGTTATTTTCTGCTTAAACTTGTGTATTTACTTATTTTTTGTATGGAATTATTCATACAATGATATTTAATTTCTTTCTTATAAATTTAATTTAAAAAAAAAAAGGCCGAAAACATTGAGTTAGCTATTACACTCCATTAGGTGAATTCCCCAGAGCCATGTACAGAAAGTACTGGAAAACGGTGTTTAGCTAGGTTTTCGAATTCGTGAATTATACTATATAACTTACTAAATTTTCATAAAATTTTCACTGGCCTGAACTAATTTTCACTGGCCATGGGCCACCGAGCCAGTGCTTAATTTACTGCAGTGATTTTTTTCCCAGCATTTTACAGCCGAATAAAGCCTGTTTCCCCTAGCCCAAAATGGGTATATTTTACCCTAAAAATGCTAATAATTTCCCCTAAAATGCCATGTGCATATTCTTCATGAGAGCAACTGACTTATATCAGCTACAAGACAGAAAGCTGTCCCTATAGATAGCCTCTACTATGAACCATGCATGTTAAATTTGAAATTGAAAATTTTATAAAATGTGTGGGTAAATTTCATTCTCAGTTGTTGGATTTTTTTCCCCTTTCTGATTTCACACACTATATTTTCCCCTTCAGAAGGGCCGCTTCAGAAAGCCACAGGTTGTTTTGGAAAAAAAATCACTGAGCCGGGATAACTTTCGGAATGGATCAAATATTTTGAAATAATCTTTACAAATAGAACTGCAGGAATTCAGTGAACATACCGTGTCCAATGTCGGCCCTCCATAGTTTCCTCAGTTTCATGATCTGTCATTACTAAAATGAAATTTTAGTTGCCAACATTTTGACGTGGGGAACACTTCCGGTTATTGTTGTTGTTGTAGTCAATCGCAGTAGACGCTTGAAATCATTAAACAAACGTTTGTAAGAGGTTGTCAAGGCGAAGAGGCGTATAAATTTCTAAGTTATTTATTCGTAAATATTATAAAAAATAATAAGTATATTTAATATTTATGATGATAATGCAAGTTTGATTATCATTTTTATGCAAAATCAATTAATTGTAGGTCAAATATTGTATAGTAGAAAATCACGTTTAGAACTATTTTTCCTCGGACTGTTTTGCATTTAAAGCGTGTTTTTGTGTCCACAGGTTACTTCCGGGCTGCTGATAAACACAAACATTGTTACAACAACACTAGTCACTCTGGAAAATGTCGCGTTCAGCTGGAACTTTGATCACTACACATAATTCTACATTTATTCCGCCACGGTTTATGCCAGGGTAATTACTTATTTTTTACAGAACTGTCTCATTATCAGATTATTTAGAGTTTCTATTCACAATTGATCACTTTCAGTTCAACATGTAAGAATGCACAAACCAACAGTTATGTTCTTGCAGAGAACATAAAAGGTTGAAAATTGACTTTTTATTTGTAAAACCTATGCTTGAAATTACAAAATAGGGACTTAACTGCCCCCTGAAACATTTTTATTTCTAAAATTTCAATAAAATTTAGAATAATCAACAAAATTCAGGATAACTCTTAAGCCTGATTGAAGTCTACTAAACTGTCTTACATTCTAATGATTCTATCTAAATAGACCAGGGTTGCAATTTACTGGTACAATATCATATTAGGATTTTTTTGTGTGCTTAAATTCTATTAAATTGAAAAAGTTGATCTAGTATTGGTCAAATTTCACCACAATTTTACACCCTCAAATTTTGGGGCAAAACCTCAAGCATAGTATTTGATATTTAGAAGGCTTATAAACCCTGCTGCCCTCTGTAATTCTTCCTGTATGGAGACTCATATGAAACTTTACAGGATTACTAATAAGTTCCTGAAACAACATTGTTTATGAAGGTACAAAAAAAAATAAAAATTGAGGCCATGTTATCAATATTACTCATATTTATAAGCTTTATTTGTCAAGTTTTATTTCTTTAGCTTCATAACTTTTGAAAATTATAACAGGTACAGAGGTCACTGTCCAACAACAAAGTATGACTATGGAGAAACATATGGCAATGCCACAAACAAATATTTCCAGGATTATAGACATGAGGTTTTAAATGCTTCACATGATCCATATGCAAGAGGTGGTGAATTTCCAACCTATTACACTCACAAACCTGAGTCAGTTATCAGTGCCAGAGGAAGGACAAGAGATAGATGGCTAGCGGCCCCAAAATATTCTCTCTCAAATGTTGATTTTGACAGGAAAGAGGAGCTTAAGTCATTTGATTCTGTAAGTTATAAAATAAATTGATTTAGATCAGTATAAAGATACATGTAAAAAGATTTTATTCACTTACCTTTATGTACATTTTGGCCATTAACTTTGATTTATAGGATTCCCATATGATAAATTTAGAAACAGCTTTATTTAACAGGGTGTGAATGTTTTGCCTTTCTAATTAAAGCATTTGACTCTTTGAAAACTATTTTATTTTATGTAAGGAAGATGATACATTGCTTATTACCATCAACATCTCATTTCAGCTTGGCCAGAAACACAGAGAACACTACTTTGACAAGAGCAATACTAAAAAAAGTGTAGATTATTTCATGATCCCTAGATCTGCTGAAGATCAAATTAAGAGTAAAGCACAGTTGTAAGTATGGGTGTACTGATTCAAGAAGGTGTCACAATTTTATAGCTTTACTTATTTTAGCTTTAGAAACCATTATCCCTTTTCCTTAACAATTTCTTGCTATGTTTGTTTGTGTATGTATATGTTTGCATGCTTTCTTTATTGTATCTTTGGATTGTGTTATTGACATTTTGCATGAATTTATATAAATCATTTGTGTGAGTTGTTAGTGAATCCATTTCCGATGTTTGTGTTATATTTATGATTTGATATTAATTCAGATTATATTTATGTTCTTCAATCGGCCGTGTGACACAATAAGAGCATAAAACTTTTTGTCTGGTTTTGAATACAATAATATGTATTGAAATAATTGAAGAATCAAAATTTAATAATTCATGATTAATTGTATTGTTTCATTGATATTATGATTGGCACTGCATGAAACATCAGCTCATACAATTTGATTGTTTGAACTAATGCTTTATACTGCTAGTTTCTTAACTTCTGTGACAAAGCATTTTAATCATGTTCTTAGTTAAATAATTCTTAAAATCAATTGATTTAATCACAGTAGTATGTAAATTTAAATGTTTTAAATTTATAGTAAAGTACAGTTCTCTGTAGATACTGAAGAACTTACCTCTGTCTCTCCTAATTAATCAATAGTAAAATCATTCTTATAGGATGCCAGTCTTTCTTTATGTTCTTTTTAACTTTAGAATATAGTTGGTAGTACAATGATGAAAGAAATCAAAGTGATAATCATCTGTGCTAGAAAATATCAAGTTTTAATAGTGCAATCACTTTTTATGCTATTAACCAATTTAGAAACTATATAAAAAATGTGTTGCTTTTAACAAATGTAGAAACTTGGACCATTCCTAATCTGTTGATAGAAAACATGAAATTTAAAATATTTCTTCAATTAATACATGTCACTTTCATGCTAAGAACTTGAAGAAGTACTAGTATATGTAAATATCTCACCAATAATCATATCTGCATGACACATCTGTTTATTCCTAATTTGCATGCCAGAATACTCCTCTATTAGTTGAATGTAATAGACTCTATAGCTTCACTTTTATAGCATGTCTTTTGCAATTGATAAAAAGTACACCCATACATTGAACCATATTTTTGTTGGTACAATTAATTTTTAATAATGATGATAATCATGATTTTAAATTATAATATATATAACATGTCTATAATACGTTGTATAATATGATGCAATATAAAGTTAAAATTTGGACTTCTGTTAAGTCAGAGACACTTTTATTAAGATTTAATATTTATGTTCATCTATTAATTGGTGCATTTGTAAACCTTTTGTAAAGATTAAAAAACACAACATATTTTAATACAAGAATATTTTGCTGTGTTATATGGCTTGTTTGAACTGCACATTTTTAAACTGTTGTTTTAACTCTCTGCTGTTTGCTGTGAGTCTTGTTGACACAATCTCCCAAACCCTGAGTGAAATACATTTGATACAACTTAAAGGTAAGACATTATATATCTAGCGTAATTTTATATATAGAAGAATAGAAAAAATACAAATTGTTCAGTGCATTAAAACAAAGATCTTTTTTTAATGTAAGGCAATTTTTATTATTCATATAGCATTTTTTTTGTCATGTAGTATTATATTGTTTAGGACTGCACTGATATTGGATGGTCATATTGTAATTTAAATGATAAGATTGCAATACACTCACATACAAAGGAATACTGAAAAATGAAACGCGTATTGAAATAAATAAATAAATAAATACCCAGAAAATGAACACTCTTTTGAGACCACCTTTAAATAAGGACCATGTATTGGAAACTTGCCACTAAAAATATATTATGTATATAACACTTGTGAAAGATCATCAATTCTGTCACAAACAACAATTTCCTGCTCCTCTTACTTGTAAAGAGGAGTTGCTGAAAGGTAAGGTAAGCAAAGAAAATATAAGAGTTTTAATGTACACCTGAGATGTTATCAATATATATTTTATCATCTTTGTTATATGATAATTACATGCATTAAAATTGTTTGTAGACCAGATTTTATATATGATTTATGTACATGTAGGGACATGTTTGGTCCATTTGCACCCTAGGTAACCAGGACTAAATTGAATAATTTAACTTTCATCAAGCAGCAAAACACACTAACATCAAGCATCAAGACACACTAATTATTGAACACGTTCTCACATTACACAGGTACCAACTTGTAACACATTGAAAATAAAGTGTAGCAAGAATAATTTTAAACAAATTGTTACATGAAGTGTTGTATTATAACTTACTAGCCTGCTGACTGTAAGAAAAGAGGAATACTTTTTGACAATCCGATTAGGGGACACAGGTGTTTGGAGGTCTAGGCTGCGAGTCACCATTGCATAATATCTAATTTTGCTTTCTTTTTCTGTAATAGGTACAATTGTAGACATCTTAAAAACATACAATTTAGTAAGATCAGACATATTATGTTATGTTACATATGTTGATAGGTTATTAAACTTGTGTTATCATATTTTGCAGCATGATATTGTCAACACGTCACACAGACGATATCAATTTACCATACCTGGAACATGAGGCCCGTAGATTACCCCTGATTAAGAGAACGTCGACAATGTCATCTCAACGTGACAGAGAAATGAGGGATGTTGTATTTGAGAAAAGATAAATCAATACAGAACCTTTAACAGCAGATTTTTAAACTATGAAAGAACTGTGATAATTGTTTTAACTTAGTATAGAGAAATTTTTATACACTTCTTTTTTTAGGATAATCATTTTTATTGTTTACACTTGGCTTTGTTTGTTTGTTAAAGTTTAAAGATTTACAATATTTTTATTTAAATTTAAAATATCTGTTTTTTGTTGGTTTATTTTGCTCAAACTTGTTAAAGGTTGAAATTTTTAAAAATGAACTGGACTTTCAATTAAAGTATTAATTTCATATTTTAAATACATTTTTTTGTTAATTACTTTTATATAATGTATTTATTTTGCAAATAATATATTTACAAAATTTAAGACAGATGTTATTTCACTCTTATTAAACTCATATCCTTACTGGTTACTGGACTACCTGTCAGAGTAAGACATAGTAAAAACAAAGAGTTGATTTTAATGAGATTGATGCTTCACTTTAAATAGGGTGACATGGTCACATATTACGTTATACTTCTATATTTTAAAACTGTCATCTTAAAGTATCTCATGTTTAATCATTTTCATGTAATTGTGAATCTTGTGTGCAACCATTATCTTTGTCTTCTTGTTTTATGTTACCACATTGCCTTCAGTTGCTTTGTATTGTAAAATGATTCAATCTAATATTGTAAAGAAGTCATAATTCTATTGTAGGTTAATAAGTCAGATTTGGGAATTTAAGCTTTTAACACTATGGTAATTACAAAATTTACACAAATATTCAAATATGATGTCCTTGAAATAAATACACCAGAATACTGTATAGACGTATATATAATTATAGCATTTAAGTGTAACACATTGTATATTGCACACTTAATACTTTATTTTATTTTAAGCAAGTTATCTGATCATATAAGATTAAATATTTATAACTTATTTTGAAATGATCTAATCTTACTGGCATAATAACTTACAGTAAAAGCCAATTTCATGAATATTAATAGCAAGTCAGTTGCTATAATGAATTATATCTTGTCAACTTTTCTTTACATTTGACATTGTTTGTATCATTCTTTAGACTTAAGTTTTATTTCTGTACTTATATCAAACTAAATAATAAGTTTTCAATCAATTGTTCTCTTGTTTTTAAAAAAAAGTAATCAATCAGTTCTGGACATCATTTTACAAAAGGTTTGAATGTCTTGTATTTTATAGATATACATGTATATATATTTATGATGTTAGTATATATATTTGTTATGTTGAACAATCATTCCCTAAATTATATTTTTATTTCATTTTCAATCATGTGTACTTATCAAAATGAAATTTAGAAATACATAATTTTAAAAGTGAATGATTTCTGTCATTTATTAATCAATATTAATGAGCCCTTTTCTCAATAATGAACTTATTTAGCAAGAATCTTATGTTTTAAAAACTGGTAATGGTAGTTTTTAGATCATCATACAGTCTAATTTTTTTATAAAATACAATTCAGGTTGTTATAGTCTGTATCCTCCATGTGGCTTATTCTAAGGTAAATACCGAAGCTATTCCATCAATAAGTTTCTTTAAGTGGTGAAACCATACAGCTTCAGAAGCTGTTTACTGATAGTGGAAGACAGCAACCATATAATTGCACTGGTTGTTTAAAAGATTGGGTGCCCCTAATTTCATTCAGATTCAAGCCACCACCAGGGTAGAACTACCACCACTGACAATATATGGCATGAAATAATCCATGACTGCTGAATTCATAAGTGAATTTGTGTCAAAATACCAAGGTTCGAGGTAGACTTTCATAATGTTTCATTGCCATAGCAATTACAATTTTGAGTTACATGTGACACAAGTCTAAAAATGCAAAGCTTTGCTTTATGAGGGGCATTACAAACTGCTGAATTAAAATTTTGGGATGTATAAGTTCACATGCTGATAACTACTTTTAGAAAGTTTCATGCCTATATCAGTTAAACAGTCCTGGTTACACAGGACATAAATAACTTTACATAAGAGCAAATCATTATATACCATATCATTTCTAAATGGGGATAACCAAACTCATTTTAAACAAGAGCCATGTTACCTGGTCCTGCTAAGTTAAGTTTTCAAGTAAATCTTAAAATGGAAAAAGAGTAGGCAATGGAGAGAATGTTAGCATAGCTAGTAACATATTTGATCTATTTATTTTGTTTGATTAATGTCGGTGTATGAAGTTTGAAGAAAATATAGTACTGTAGCAGTTATGTTTCAGTCAAAAGATTTCAAATGAATCTGATAAAAAGGAATTGATAAATCCCTACTCTGACCTTTTATTTGAATAACAATACATTTAACCACAAACATTAACATGTGCTCTTTTGTTAACAAAAATGTTGTGAAATTCTTATTATATCTGCTAATCTGATAATTAGAATTGGACTTGATAATTAGAATTGGACAGGTCAGGGATCAAATGAATAACTCTAATAAAAGCCAAAGTTACATATTGCATTTTCTCCCAATGTGCTCTGTCAGTGTATGAAGTTTGAAGAAAATCGCTCCAGTCCTTTTGAGTTATGCTCCGGACAATGTTTTTCAGGTAAATCTGATAAAAGGGAAAACTCTAAAAGAAGTCGAAGCAGTGTTATTGTACTTGCACACTGAACTTCCTATTAATGTGCTCTGTCAGTGTTTGAAGTTTTAAAAAAATCGCTGGAGTACTTTCATGATTTTTGGAGTTATGCTCCAGACAAAATTGGGACAGACACACAGACAGAGACCATTTCTTTTATCCCCTTTGGCCAGGGGATAAAATCAATAATCATGCGCATTTTGCGTCATAGAATTTTAGAATGATCTCATGCAAGAGGTATTTTATTTACTCAGATTATTCTACAATGCAATGAGACTTATGAGGAACATCTCCCCCCCCCCCCCAGTTTATTAAATTTGGGCAATGTTTGAGACCTCTAGGACCAATCTACCAGTGAAATACTCAGCAAGAATTTTTTAGGCTTTGAATAATTTAATAACTGTGAATTAGAATTTTGTTTTATTTAAATTGATATGATGACATGAATCTGGATGTAAGAAAGATTCTTTAACTGGACCTGAATATTGTAAAAATTTCAAGTAAACTGTAACCTTGAAAACTTTTTTTAAATTTTACCATGTTGTTTAGTTTTCAACTCCAGATCACCTATTTTCTGTCATTTGTTTAAGAAAGGAAAACTTCATGACTATCAATAAATTACATGTACCTATAAAATATGGCTTACGATTTCTTTTAGGAATCCATGATGGATTACAGGCGCTCTTTATACTTAATAGCACACCTTTGACGATATCTTTGCTGACCTATGTTTAAAACTTAAAAAGGTAGAAAAAGATAACAAATGCATTGTTTAAAGAACTTTGATAATAAACATTTATTGAAAGAATTTAACAGAAGTATAAAAACATGATTTAATGAGAAGAAATGAAACAGTAGAATTATAATGCATAGGTTTCCTGAAATGAGCTCTACAGAGTGTAATGCATAGTTTGTTATTTTATGAAGGTTTACCTGCAACCTTTCTACCATATATTCTCTAATAAACAACTTAGGGAGTTTAATATTGTCACAATAAAATATTGTTTACTGAATCTGAGTTATTTCTGCTGGATAATATACATGTATACTGGAAGCACCAGTTGTGTAAAAAATAGAGATAATTTCCTTGGATTTATAACTTGGTAACTTAAGTTTGATTTCTTTGTCAGACAGAGGATGGGTTGCTTATTAAAAAATATATTGGTATATGAAATGAAGATTTATGAACATTACTCTTAAGCATGATATTAAAATGACAGGATAAAAAAGATACAAGAATAAAAAGATACAAGTCTACTTAACAACGCGTCATACCTGATTACCATTTTAGTGTGGGACTACTTGTTAATAGGTTTATCATAAACCAAGTTGTCAGTCTACATAAAATACAAGAATGTCCTATATAAATAAATAATGAAGATATACAGAACAGTGACTGGAATAAAATATGCTTTAAAACTGGTGTACATGATGTAAGTCATTCCTGATTATAGAAAATTTATTCATACACAACAACCTTTATAGAATTTTCTTTTTAAATTGTTTCAAAATAAATTTATTTGAAGCATTTTCAATGAGAAAGCAAAAGCATTGGTACGTAAAAATTCACATTATGCTTAAAAATTCAATGTGTTGTCACAATTTTAAGAACACAGAAAAATTGCACAATTTTCATAATACAATACATTATACATTTTCTTATTAAAAAGCAATCCACTGAGGTTTTCAGGCATGACGGGACTGGAAATATTTTTTCGAGATTTGTATACCATTTAATGTAACTCTGGACTAATTACCAGTGTGCAAGATTCATTTACCCTGGTAGATCATTCACTCACTTGGTTTATCGAGAATAATCATTATTGTGCAAAGTAAGCTAAAACTGAAAAGCGTTAAAACGCTTTAAGCTCAAATTGGGCTATGAATTGCTAAAAACAATTGCAGTCTGTGTATATTTCTTAATAGTCTTTTGCACATTTTTACTCTAGTTAATTCATGCAAGTATTACAAATTTTATGCATTAAGGCTTTGTAACCTCAGTGGAGCACCTTATATACAGAAGAATATCCATAGAAGTAATGGGTAATAAATTTATAACAAATAAATCCATACCAAAAGAACATTACTGAATGAGAGGAACTAACATTGTAGTTATGCAAGAACAATTCTGACCCTAGAACAGCATAATAGAATACATATAATATCACAGTCTGGTTACAATATTTACACCTCTTTTACATACAAATCACAACCAGTCTTTTTAATACAATACATACATATCCTAGAATAATAATGCATGGTAAATAAGTTGAGTCTTTTATAAAAAATAAGTTTTTTTGTCCGCACAATTATTTATTCATAACCTTACAGTACTTTTATCTTGATAAACTTTTATGTCACACCGACACAGTATAGGTCATTTGGTGATGTTCCAGCTTTACTGGTGGAGGAAGACCTCATGTGCCCTTCCGTGCATTTTTTCAGGTACAAACATAAAGTTTTGACATCAATTCTTAAAATTGGATAAACTGATCCAAAGTTTATTATCAGAGAGAGAAAACACAGTAATTTAACTATGACTTGGATATTTTGCTAATTATCTACAATATTATGCATCTGAAAGGGACAAAACAGGAAGAAAACAAGATTTCCATTATCCATGATGTTAATGAGAGACTGATTGTCAGGTTGCCATGGTAACACATAAAAGGAATGTCTCCAGGAATTTGTTCATGTCCAGCAGTTCACATGGTTGTGATGTCCTACAATCTAATCCTGAATGAACTGAAAATGAAATAACAAAGTTGTACAACAATTTATACAAGAACCAAATCATCTTGCATACATTTTAACCACATTGCAAAATTGAAATGTTTTTTTTTTTAATTTGTTGCATTTTATTGTTATTGAACATGTATTAATCTAGTCTAATAGAATTTTTATAAGACAACATGAAAGATTCTAAATTTGAACAAAAAAAGAGCTGTCGGTAAGACAGCAACGCTTGACTATTCTTAGTGCTTGATAGTAAAAGAGCCTTGATAATGTAAAATTTTCTAAGTTTACAAAAGGGCAAAAGTCTTCTTTAAATCCATGTTACAGTTATAGGCCTTGGAGAGAGTCCTATTACGCACTCAAAGAAGAGTATAATATTTTAACTTGTTTCAAAACCAGATGTCAAAAGAATATGAAAATATCTGAGGTGGTATGCAAACTTGTACATAACTTCTTAGTCAAAAAAAGGGGCATAATTCTGTCAAAATGCTTGATACAGTTACCCCCTCCTGTCTACAGGTTGGGGTCATGATGGTGAACAAGTGTGCAAAGTTTCAAAGCCATTTGTCAATGGACTTTGAAAATATTTGAGGTATTACAAAAACTTTAACGTAAATTCTAATTTGAAAAAGGGGCATAATTCTGTCAAAATGTTTGATACAGTTACCTCCACCTGTCTATAGGTTGGAGTCATGATTGTGAACAAGTGTGCAAAGTTTCAAAGCCATATGTCAATGGACTGAAAATATTTGAGGTTTTACAAAAACTTTAACATAAGTGGTTACGCCAACGCCAACACCGACGCTCGGGTGACTACAATAGCTCTTCTTATTCTTATCGAATAGTCGAGCTAAAAATCAAGGGATTTGAACCAACAGTGGTGAGGTGCAAGTTATTTGAAATCAATGACTTAACCACTTGGCTGTGGACACTCCATGTATATCATATGATATTTGTCATCAAAAACTTGTAATTTTAAAATGTAAAAAGACCTACTTGACAAAGTCAGGTGCTTTCGATATGACATGCTCAAATTCAGCGAAGGAGAGAGAATCATCATCATCTAAATCAGCTTCCTCAAATATCTGTAAAAACAAAAAGACAAAAGTCCTATAAATACATGTACATATTAAACCTACTAACCATTTGTTGCAAAATACTCATTTAATTATTTTTGTCTTTGACATATTTTCCTACAGTTGACAGTATTAAGTTGACAATATGAACCATTTTTTATAGCAGTTACATAGACAGTCTCGAGTTTTCAGTACTTTAGAAAATCATGAAAGGGACTACTATCAAATACTTAATGTCAATCTAAATAATTGTTATTTGAAATTAGTATATACAAATCTTTCTTGCATATGAGACTGATCTTTTCCAAAGTTTTACTAATGCTGGAAAGTTCATATGGCATTGGACGCCAGATGAGTTGCGAGCTTTAAAATCACTTCATTTTAGCAACATTTTATTAATGAACTGCATTAAAACGACATCATTTTGGCGAATTTTAGAATGATATTGGATAATGTCATTTGTTATTATCAATGAAGTTGTAAATTCATACACTATTGTAAGAAAATAGTTACAGATGATATGACTTTTATTTCCATGAAAAAATATTTTATTGAGGTAAACTATTTGAAGTATGATAGAATATCGTAGAATAAGCAAGAAAAAATATCTGACATGTGTTTTTGGTTGGAATCAAAATATCTGTCCCTCAGTGGGATAGTACCCTAGGGATGGATATTCTGATCCAAACCATAAAACGTGACAGATTAATAGAATCTATCATTGGGTTAGATAGAGACTAGGGAAATCCCAACCCAAGAGTGATCGGGAACAAGCCTTGGGTTGGGATTTCCCTATCCTCTATCTAACCCAATGATTGATTATTTTTCTCACTCACCTGGACACACAAGAAATCAGTGAAACTACTTGCTACGCGCATTACAACATACCTAGTTTTGAAAAGCGGGGCGGGGCTTAGGTGCCTGACTTTCTATGATATTAAAAAGCATTATGTACGTCCGCAAAAAATTCTACTGACCAAGTTTATGTGTGAAAAATTCAATGAAAATAAATTCATATGAGATCCCTCATCAAAAAGCAAGGTTATCATGATAAAACACATCAATATTAAAGTCGGAAAGTGTCATAATATAAGTGTTTATAAGGAATTCAGTCCATACTTCAATGGTTGACAAAAAGCGTTTACCGTTTGCAAAGATTTTTCTACTTATTCGGTTATTTTGGCCGAATATTCAATTAAAATATATCAAAATGAGATTCGTCATCAAGAAGCATCGTTATCATAACAGAAAACATGGATGTTTTTCAGGCAAAGTGTCATAATATCCGATTTTACGAAGAATTTTTCGATATTTTAAAGTGTGCTATTTTTAGTAACAGATCAATATTGAAAAGGGCGGACCTAGGTAGAGTAGGACTCATTGCAGTGTGAAAGTTAATATCAATCTATTTTGATTCCGTGGACAATTTAATAGATTAGCTCACATATTTTTAATACATTTTGACCTTTTGATGTTTCACTTTTGTTAAAATAGGAGTGAATATGCGTAGGAATACGTTTTTAGAAGTGCTGCACGTTGAGTGTGAGATAAGCCCGGGCCATGTGAGATAAGATTTTCCAACACCACTATTTTTAGTAACATTTACGGATTTTTCTATCTGGTTAGTGAGAAATTATTATTCTTTCTGTTGTATCATAAGATACCCATCACTGATTATTCTACATTGCAGTAAGTAGATTAGAGAGAAACAGAATGAATCCATCAGGCGTATAAAACAATGATAACAGCACAGGGACATCTTTTATAAAATATTACATTGTCAATAAGTTGTTGCATGTCCTCGTTTTCTAATTTCTGGTCACCTGTCAGTCTGTCAACAACTTCTTTCAAATCTCGGCTAGATATCATATCATCTTCATCAAAATCTGAAAATCATACTGAATATAAATACAATGTAAATTTTACACTTATGCAAATTAAAAGAAGTTTTGACAATGAGTGTATGTTAAATTTCCAAATAACTTCAAATTATATCAGGAGTTCCTAGTATTCTAAAATGTAAAAAAAATATGTTTGATAAGATTTACAAATTACAAAGCTTTAGATGCTGGAATTCAATTGAAATTTGACTTGCACGTTTTGCATGTCATGTTTTTTCTTCACACTAAATGTAATTTTCCCAATACCTAATATATTTCAATTATATCAAGAATATTTCATTTCAACAAAAATTGTAAAGAATGTTCTTACAGATAATATTTAATGCCTCTGTTTGAAATGAAAACAGTTTTCTTGCTACATAAAATCATTTTACCCTTACAACAACAAACTTACCATATATTCTGAAGGCATATTCCACTTTAACACTTTTTGGTGCATTGTCACTGAATACTGACATCATATCAAGGAAATCTTCAAATGTCATATCACCATCTCTACTTGATGAAAATACTTGACAAATTCTGTCTTTGAAAGGGTTCACCTAAAATTTAAATGTACATGTATCTCAGTGCAATTAAGATGTAGGAGATAATGAATGATTACACTTTTGCATAAAAAACTCCCGCCCCGAGGTATTGGAAAGAAAAACATGATTAAGGTAGTTCTTGTGACCATCCCATGTTGTTGCCATTTTAAAATATCTTGGATCAGGAAGAAATGTAAAAAAGCCCTGTGTTTTTTTCAAAAAACCTGTCAAATAAAAGGGATTAAGTATTTTGTGGAAAGGGCCCATGCATAAGATATGTTTCTTTATGAAAAATACAGACAATCAACGCAGAATTATAACTTTATGCAAGAATAGTGCTAATGCACCTTTTTTCGTGCATTTACATGTACATCTGCAGACACTCTCTTGCCCTGTGGATTTAGGCCTTAAATACGTCCTCATGCTTCTGCAGATGTTGATGCACGAAAAAAGGAGCATTAACCCTCTTTCATATCCTGGCTACCAGAATAAAAACTGGATAATATGAATTTTTGCTTTACAAAAAATGTAAGTAATGTATGTATAGTGTATCTGTTCAGTTTTTGTTTATATTACAAATAATTATATATTTAATCAACTATTGAGACTTTTAAGCAATGGCCATACCGTCAAGAGGCCATACCGTCAATGTAGATACAAAAGGGACCTAGTATGTATGTGTCTGCATTTTATTTTATTTCAGCCCTGAGTAAACATTAGTTTCTAGAACTTTCCTTCTCTTATATCTTTTTCACTTTACAAGTATCTTAAAACAGTACCGGTAGTTCTTTTCTTATCATCTTCATCTAGATATGAACTACAATTATATTTTGATTTTATCATATTTATCTGGCAATATTTCAAATATTGTACCTTGAGTTCTGGAAGTTCTAGTATCTCATCACGTTTCAGTTTCGCATTTTTATCCTTGTCTACAGCAGAATTATTAAGCTGAGAAAACCTCTTGAACACACTGTAAATATATATGTGAAACAATTGTGTCTTTGTGTATTTTTTTTTAAATTAAAAACTATCAAACATGTGTTACACATGTGTAACATGCACTGTTTATCTAACATAATACTGTAATATAATTAATATGGCAAATGCTTCAAGTTTATTTCATTGCCTTCATGTCATACACCGAACAATGGCATATTTCTTTTTTATCTCAACCAAGAATATTGAAATAAAAGAGATTGCACATAAGAACAGGAAGTTAGTTGGAACTAACATAATAGATGAATAAAATTTTAAAGGCACATTATAACTCAGAAACAAATAGTTTTACATCTTTAGAAAGGGCAAACATGAATTTTATGTTTTAAAAGAATGTTAGATGCTTGTTACCCAAAGAGGGTCTTTGCACCCTTTTCCTTATGCAAATTAAAACTTTGCAATGTTTTATTTTGTAAACATTGGCATAATTTAGAATCCTTTATAAACACACTGGTTAACTGGTTACAAGTAAAACAGCTGTACACTAGGTAAATCTTTTATACTACAATCAATTGGAGCACCATATATCATAAAAAGTTATGTCTTTAAAAAACTTTTAAAGATTGACACATAAAAAAAAAATCTTTTGTTTATTTGGTTTAAAACTGACATTTATAGTCAGCAAGTCCTATCCACACCTCACTGATCTGCTTCATTCTGGTTAACCGGTGTGATAAACAGTGGTTCAAGTGAAGCACAACAGTTGGGTTACACTTATCAACGAAAGACCGTTAGGGCCATTATAACTACATGAATTCCCGATTTCAACTTCGTGAATTCACGAATTCAACTTCATGAATTCACGATTTCAACTTCGTGAATTCACGATTTCAACTTCGTGAATTCACGATTTCAAATTCATGACGTTGAAATCGTGAATTCGTGAAGTTTGAATTCGTGAAGCTGAAATCGTGAATTTGTAAAGTTGAATTCGTGTATTCACGAAGTTGAATTCGTGAATTCATGAAGTTGAAATCATGAATTCATGAAGTTGAAATCATTAATTCGTGAAGTTGAAATAAAGAATTCATGAAGTTGTAATCGGGAATTCATGAAGTCGAAATGTCCCCACCGGTCTTTCATACTTATCTCATGGAAACTGCAAATATTACTTCTATGTGTATTTAGTAACTGTTAACAAATATGTTGATGTTTTTTAGACCTCTTCTGTGTGGGTGAGTAGCTTTAATATGTCCTAGTACATTATTGGTTAATATTATGAAAAAACTTACTGTAGTATTTCTTTCTTTGTGAAGTAAGTCAGCTCCTGTAAAACAGTATAAATGTGAAACGGTTTATTAATAAAAGGACGGACATGTTAAATAAATAAATTCTTTAATATAAATTTGATAAATACATTCAGGTTAAAGTTTTGTAAGGACTAATACATTAAAAAAAAACACACAAAGACACAAAAGAAATAATTCAACCTTTTTCTTTTAAATTTTGATTCCAAAACTCTTGATATAATTTGACATTACTATTTCACAATCACATGAACAAATGCAACTGCAAATAATAACATGTTCATAATAGGAAGATAATAATCTGACAAAAACTATTTTGATGTTATTAAACATGTATAATATTTTCTGAATATTGTGTGTCCGATACAGTGTATCTGGGATTTACATAAATTTTTTCATTATCAGTTTCCATGGATATGACTTTGGCAGTCTTTGGAGGCCAGGGACCATCAAAGACCAAAGACAGTCAATTACTCATTTCAATTAGTAAGCCCTGAATTACAGCGGACAATGGGTAAATTTTGCAGTGACGAAAATGACAATATGCGTGGATTTTAGAGAAATTGTGTATTTTAGTTTTTTAAATGGGTTTTGATACGCATTTCTTCTTCTTCATCTTCCAATATACTGGCTACTTTCAACTAACTGAAGTTTACTGCCAGGTTAATGGGCAAGAGGGGAAAGAAAGAGTAAAAATGTGAGGAATATAAACAGTGCAGGTTAAACAAGAACTGTCGGAGAACAGTAACGCTCAACTATTTGAAAAGTTGTCACAAGGGTGTTTCATCATGTATGATAATGCTTACCTATATGAATACATAAAATTGTCCAACAAGGTACAAAGGCTTGTTATTAAGATGTTTTATCGAGTAAATCACTGCTTTATTATTATGAATGCATAAAATTGTCCCAGAAAAGGCACAAACCCTTCAGTAGTTATGGAGATACCAGCTTCCAAGCAAAACTTTTACATAGAATTTCTAAGCCAAAAAAGGGGCATAATTATGAAAAAAAAACGAATCAAGAGTTATGAGACTTGTGCAAATCATGTTAGATAATCACAGAGAACAAGTGTGTAGAGTTTCAATTCATTCCCTTCAGTAGTTATGGAGATACCAGCTTACACGCAAAAACTTAACCAAGAATTTCTAAGTAGAAAAAGGGGCATAATTATGCAAAAAAGCAAATCAGAGTTATGGGACTTATGCCAATCATGTTAGATAATCACAGAGAACAAGTGTGTGAAGTTTCAATCCATTCCCTTCAGTAGTTATGGAGATACCAGCTTCCAAGCAAAAACTTAACCAAGAATTTCTAAGTAGAAAAAGGGGTATAATTATGCAAAAAAGCAAAGCAGAGTTATGGGACTTATGCCAATCATGTTAGATAATCACAGAGAACAAGTGTGTGAAGTTTCAATCCATTCCCTTCAGTAGTTATGGAGATACCAGCTTACACGCAAAAAACTTAACCAAGAATTTCTAGTCAAAAGGGGCATCATTATGCAAAAAAGAAAATCAGAGTTATGGGACTTGTTCCAATCATGTTAGATAATCAAAGAGAACAAGTTTGTGAAGTTTCAATCCATTCCCTTCAGTAGCTATGGAGATACCAGCTTACAAGCAAAAACTTAACCAAGAATTTCTAAGTCGAAAAAGGGGCATAATTATGCAAAAAAGCAAATCAGAGTTATGTGACTTTGTGCCAATCATGTTAGATAATCACAAAGAACAAGTGCGTGAAGTTTCAATCCATTCCCTTAAGTAGTTATGGAGATACCAGCTTATATGCAAAAACTTAACCACTGGGACGGGGACAAATGGGTGACTGCATTTGCTCAATTATCAGGGCTGCCAACAGTAAATTGCAAAATCAGAGGAAAATACGCCGGGGGTCAAGGGGGCTGTGCAAGCCCCCTTTGCGGGTGCAGGGCAGAGCCCTGGTGGGGGCCGGGGGCATAGCCCCCGGAAGCTCCTGGATTCTGATGATTTGGTATGCCCTAAAATAAATTTCCTGGACTCTAAATTTGACTTCCTTGGTTGCCTTTAAAGCCATTCAGAGACACTTTAGTATCCGACATTTTGACGCATTTCGACAACAGACAAGAATGACAATGTAAACTGAAATTTGATTGGTTATTTTATAAAATAGAATGCCGGAAAAGACTCGATTTGACCAATGAGAAAAGCGCTTACAGACGTACCATAGACGGCTAGCGTAACAATAAAAGGAGCTCACGAAAACCACGGATTTCCGTGAATCTGCGGAAAATCGGCAGCCCTGATTATTCTGCGAATAGTCGAGCTAAAAACGGACAAGAGTGCGGTTTAGATAAAGAGTTGGGACAGATGAGTACATTTAAAATAAATCAAATGCCTATTTTGTAACATTAATTGCGTAAATATGTATCTTATTGGTTGCTCTGTATACTAAAACAAAACTATCAATTCCCTGACATCTATGATTCCTGAACATTAATAAAAATTTGGAAGTGGCTAGCCGTACGGGCCCGTACGGCTAGCCAAAAGTTCTAGCCGTACGTGAGTCACGTACGACTAGCCTGGACACACTGTATTGGCTAGCCGTACGGCACTTTCAAAATTATATGGAAGTCGAAAATGCATATGTTATTTTGTGACTTTAAACAACGACTTTAATCAAATCTCCGCATTTGTTCTAGTGTGTTCACTTTAATAAAGATGCTCCGCAATTTTGCACAAAAAATGAATACGAGTAAGCGTTGTATAATTTATCTTAATAAAATTAAGTGTCAAAGTTGCAAGTTATAACGTCCCTTATTTTCATGCTTATGATTTGTATGAAAGATGAATTGTTAAATCTGTTAATTAAGCACATGGATCGAATAAATAATGATCGGAGGGGAATAAATAAATAAATAAAAAGAATATTAAAAAATGTTAAAAGGAAAAATAATTTTATAATGCAAACTTTTCTTAATGATGGACGATGGACAAACTTCTATACCGTCGTTAATTGGCGCAATTATCAGAGCCCAACAACAATTGTTTTCGGTGTTTTTTTTCAATTTAAAAATTAAACTTAATGAAACAAAAATGGATTATTATCAAAATTTTGTAAACTATTTCAATTGATGTTATTCAACTGCAACCAAACGCTATTTTCTCGACGTCTTGAGATGACAAAGTAAATTCTTAACTGTAGCCAACACGTCGATTAATCTCTAAAAAGTAAACATTCTTGACTAAAATACTCGCTTAAAGTCATAATTAACATATGCACTTTCGTCTTCCATATATTTTTGAAAAGTGCCGTACGGCTAGCCAGTACAGTGTGTCCAGGCTAGTCGTACGTGACTCACGTACGGCTAGAACTTTTGGCTAGCCGTACGGGCCCGTACGGCTAGCCACTTCCTAAAAATTTTATTATGAAGAGACCTATCATTAATTTGTGGCATATTTCCAGAGGTCTACAGCATTTCGGCATATCTGCAACCTTAATATCATAACAAAAATATAATAATACTGAAAGGACATTAACTAGGCCGAAATGATTCCAGAACAAATAAATCGTGACAAAAAGTATTGACGTCAAATCATCAGATCAAATCGGAAATTAGGTCATTCTAAATTAAAACATTTTGAAGGAACATTATACTGAATCTATTAAAAATTGAGAAATATGACAAAAAATAGGTTGCCTACTTGATAATCGTTGAGCTCTTGTTCAGTGAAAACGCTCTGAGAACTCCCCATTTTAATGAAAAATATTTGTTGTTTACACTTTGTTTCCGGACTACAGCTTAACGATAAAGACAGAACTAATCCGAAAAACATTAATAGCGCAATGTCTTTTTTCTGCGGAAAATTTAATACCCGAAAAAAGGCTTTTCCTGAAATATTCACTGGCAATTTCGCTACTTTCTTAAATACCTTCTTTTTTTTTTTTTTAAATATTTGGCACGTGCACGGCTTTAAAGTGACAATGCCCACATCAATATAAATGTATGTGGCCTCCCAGTAGTGTCACTTTCCGATCCGCTTACAGATTTTTCGACAATAAGTGACAGTGAAATTAGTGAAATTATTAAAATTATTTTTCACTTATAATTCTGCAAATATCATCTTTTAAACTAATAAATTCAACAACTTTTTGAAATTTTACCTGATTTATTATTATGCATTGTAGACAAACCATAAATGACCCATTTTCCTGTTCTTCAAAATTTCAATGCCACTTTTCAGTCAGTTAACAAAATATATCCTGTAGACCTGCACCACATAAAAATATCATACAATGGTAAAATGTAATCTTAAAATATAATCTCAATTTGCATAACAGAGAAAGCATGTTCTTATGATATATATTGGATCTCAGGGTCTATATGACCCCCTTTTAGTGACAGCTTACTGAAAAGTTATCAGAGAGAAGGTTTTTCTTTGATTAAATGACTGTTACTTTACTGACATATTACGTTCTAATGGAGATTTGTACTGTAAAATATGTTCACATCAAAATCATAGCTTTTGTAGTGCAGTATACGTTATGACCATATGATATTGTAACAGTGATCCAACTTAATATCCATTTCTGCAGAATGACAAAAATCGAGTCTGTAAATCAAATATATTTAAGAAAATTATTGCGATTTCCAATTGGGTAAATTTAAGGAAGTGAAAAACGTATATTTTACATGTTTTGACTGGTATTTTGTTTTTTATCACCATAATTGACATTGTTGCTGAAAAATATAGTCAAGGTTAACAAGGTAAACACAAGATGTGCTTACAGTCCAGTCACATGACAAATAAGGTCAAAAGTAAAGAATTTCAAGGGGTGATTGAAAAGTGGTTGTGATTGAAAAGTGGCAGTATGTGGATCCTGGTAATATTTGATACGGATCTGGGACTAGAGTATCTTATTTTCCAAAACTTCAGGATCTAGAGCTTCATCAAATGTTTTAAAGAAAGTATTATAACATATGCAACTTTATTTATAAAGAGAAAGTATACAGAAACACTCTCTTTGCTTAAATAGACATAGGCTTTGTCATATTGTACATAGGTAATTTACAGGTAAAATACTATAAAATTCATGCTGCAAAAATAACAATTTTGGTCATAGTGTCCCGAGAACTAATTCCCTCAATAACCATTTATATATACATGTATTAACAATCACCGATTAACGACATCGAAATACTGAATATTGAAAGATTCCTCCAGGCAGTATTAAATTATAATCATAAAGAATAAGTAACACTTGCAGGTTCGATTGGTTGAGTCTGTTCATTAAGCAGTATCACTCGTGCTAAGATTTAGCAACAGTGAGATGAAATATTGGGTAACCCTTTTTAGCCGCTACAAACACTTATCTGATTGTATCACCCACATAAAATTATGTGTTTCAGCTTTCCCGTCGGCCTTACTATAGCGTTGTGGACTGCATGATTGTTTTAAGTTTTGATGAGGAGGTCACTGTATAACATCAAGGTAGATGTTTTGTATCAGACAAAAAACTACATCAACGATACCTTTGAAAGCATCTCCATTTTATTAGGAACATAATCTTCTCTGGGGGACTTTATCTCAGAATATGAAAGAGAAAATCAGCAAGATAATTAGAATAACATTCATAATTTCTGAGTATATCTTGATTTCTGCGACTACATTTTACTGCTTCAAAGTCGTTAAAGGATAACTCTAAGCATTTGAATATCCTGTAAAAATATATTAAGTACAATAAAATAGATAAAAACAATTTAAGATAAAAAACAACACAGATTTAAAACTGGTAGAAAGGATGCAGAGCAACTGCTAATTAAAAAGGTTCAAGGTGGGACTGGCTTGTATAAGGACTCAGGTAGACGGATACTTCTGAGAAAAATGATTACGAGTGATGCTGTACGCGTGTCCTTGAGTATGGGATCAGGTAGTTCAGGTTTATGGTGGTGTCAGATAGTGATGGTCAAATCTCGCAAGATTGTGTTAGATTTTAAGGAGAGTAACATAGTTTATGCTGCGTCTCTGATCTAGAGTTTGCCAAATTAGATCTTGTATTATCTTAGAGATACACTACTGGTTATAGAGTAATTATATACACATCTTGCAAGTGACCTTAAACTTATGTTCTATTTTGTAAACCAGATGTTAGCCAAGGATGTCAAACCGTGGACAATGTTCTAACTTTGGCCATTCATAAGTTTAAAAGGCAGTTTTTGTCATTTTTTGTTATATTATTTATATGATAGATATCTACTTATTGTATCAGCCTCTGTAGATTTTAGTCATTGGCCATGAAGTTTTAGGAAAATATTACGGCTGATTCTTAGGATTTTGCTTTTATCTGGATTAAACTCCACGGACCAATCAGATTCCCAGTTTCCAAGGATATTTTTGTAGTGTTTGGGCATCTTGGGTTGATTTAATTGTAAGGTACATCATTGTGTCTTCTGCAAAAATCTAACTTTACCCTTGACACTTTCATTAATGGCATTTATTATCATTGGGACGCAAGAGTGCAAGAGAACAGATAGTTTATCTGTATTTGGGCAATTACAAAATGCATGAAAATAGTGAAACTGTTTAATTTAGAAACATCCGCAGACGTGTTCATACGGCGAGTATCATAGAACCTTCAATGTTAAACTTTTTTGCCATTCTACGGAAAGGGGCTTATGGTCCCCAAATAACAGACAATGTGTGGACTGTCTGATGCCTCTGCTAATCTCATGCGAAGTTACTTGTTTAAAAGACAGCAACAAGTAAAACTCGGTACAATATGTAGTGAGTGGAATGTATTAATAACAAAGGGGCCTTATTTAACAGTATCTTAAATGATATATTTTATTTTATTAAAAAGGGTTCTGTTTATAATTATGCAGATGTCTATACGCTCTCATTTAATCATATCAATGTTGAATCTCTCAAAAGCACAATACAAGATGAAAGTGTTGTCATGAATAAATGGTTTGAAGATAATCATATGCAAGCAAACCCTGAGAAGTTCAGGCTATATGTATAGGCAAACAAACCTGTAAAAATGTGTCTAACTTCCAGATTCTTCCACTATTTCTTGTGAATCTCATATTCCCGCGTTAACGTCACGTTCTGTTTAGCGTATAGTTAAACGGACGTTGCGTCATTTGTCATTTTATAAACGTCATTTTTTCTGAAGAAGACTAAACGTCGAAAGCTTAAGAAAAGCGTTTGTTTTTATTGAACTGATTATATATTGTGAATCTCATGTAAAACTTCTAGGTATTGAAATATATTCCCTATTAAATTTCGATATTCATATCGCAAATGTGTGTAAAAAATCAGCAAGACAAATAAATGTATTAACCACGCTATGTTCTCTACTTAATTTGGACGCAAAAATTCTTATATACAAACGTTATATCTGATCCAACTTTAACTTCTGCGCTTTAGTTTGGTATTGTTTTTAGCAAGGACAATACAAACAAATTTTTAAAACTTCAACATAGAGTTGAAAATTGTTTTAATGACTATTCATCAACTTATGAAGATCTGTTTAAACTGACCAATATGTCATCTCTCTATATCAGTAGAATTAAACAAATCACAATTGAAGTCTTTAAATGCATTAACAGCATTTCATCTAAGGATGTTCAAGAACTTGTAAATGTGCGTTCATCAAGCTTTAATTTTAGATACCAAAATACATTAAATGTGCCTAAAGTACGCAAAACAAAATATGATAAACAAGATCATCAAGGAAAGGCGGCGTTCAATGGACGCAACCCCCACGTTTGGTAAAAAAGTTTTCGTTTTGAAGCATCTAAAATCTGGAATAGTTTACCTAATGATCTCAGATGTACATCTAACTTCAATTAGTTCAAAAGACTAATTGAAACATGGAGTAATGACAAGTGTGCCTGATCTATGTGCATCTAATATTTTCCAGTTCATGTTCTATTTTTTTTTTGTTTTTTTTTTTTGTAAGTAAATTTAGTTATCTTTTTCTTAAGTTGTGTACGACACACACAAGTAAGGCACCCATAAGGAACCAAACAAAAAACCTGGAGTGGACATAAGGGCGGCAAAAGCAGCCGTAAAACCCTATTATCCTTTTTCATTAGACATTTGTAAATTCTCTGATTTCATTACAATGACAAAATGAATTAATTGTATGTATTATTATCTTAAACGGTGTTTGTTTATTTTGTTTCTTATTATTATTTTTATCTTTTGTTCATGTCGGATACAAACTTAAAGCTTATGTTTTGTACTGTTGACCATAACCGACTATAAATTAAGTTTGTCTTACTGTTTGTTTTACTGTCATAAACAAGAAAACAATGGGTGGAACGAAACAAAATGGAATTTTGAAAGTGAATAAGAGATTATGAAGACTGCATATCACTGATAAAACGTCAAAAGACAAATTTAAAAAGCAGCACCATATCCTAAGGGTGATTATGCAGTATTCAAGATTGGAATTTGGAACCACTCAAGTTGAAAAAAAAAAGAATGAACTAAAATAAGGCGATTGTATGTGCGGTGCGAAATTTTAAAACCATAAACTTTGGCATTGTTGGATAGTTTTGTTGTGTTAGCAGTTGTTTGCATAGCAGGGAAAGACTCAGCTTAATATGTCTGCTTTGGTTTTAGGATCTATAAAGGCATGACCTGTATTTGTAATAGGGTAGTCCAACTAATTAGACTTGTCAAAGAGACACCGAGATAATTTTGTACTGGCGCTGTCTTTTTCCAACGGTTTGACAGTAAGGAAAAAAGTCTGTAAAATGGGTCAAACCGTTCACGCCAAATTAATTAGGCTAGTAATAGGGATTTGCCTCTTAGCATTTTAAATTGATTCAGTATGTATGGGAGGGGTGGTCGACCGTTTAATATTTTAATGCAGTCCATCAAAATCACTTACAGTATATAATCGATATAAGTGCTGGTAAAGGTTAGATTAAACGTTGACCGGATTTCGATTAAACATCAATCTGACTAAAATTCAGAAATGGTTAAATATTGGAATTATATTAGTTCTAGATGTTTTTATATGTTTTATACGCTTTTATATGTTTTAAACAACATATCAAATGTTTAGTCTATACTAAACGACAAATCGCGTACTTGTGGGCCCTACTGTACTACCGATGTGCAATGTTTTATCCTTTCGTAAATTAAAAAAATCCAGTTTGTTTATTTATCTCCTTTCGTTTTTTAGGTGAAGAATAGGAAAAAAGTAAAAAATAAAAAATAAGAAAATGTTTGCCCAAGTTCCACCGAGTTCAAATTCAGGTAAAAGAAACAAATAACTCATTATTTAGTTCAAGATAAACTAATTAAAATTTCTTTCCTGATACTTATTATTGAAATTTTCAACTTGGTTATTGTGTAGTAGTTACCGGATGACAATGAGTCATAACTATTGAACCAAATTTATTAAAATTTATTAAGCTAGTGATATCGATACTTGTATTAAAAATTTAAACATTAACAGCTGATTTATGTAAAAAAATTATTGTTCAATTTGTATTTTTTCAGGTCCCTCAAATAGACCTGAATTGTACGAGGTAGGTTTGCATTTAAGTTTTAACAATAAGCTTAAAGTTGTCTTCAGTACCAGTCCTGGAAACCTGTGGACTTGGGTTTATCAGCTTCAAAACAAAAACAAAAAAACATGTGTGTATTTATGGAAGATTTGTCAACATATTTTGACATGCCAAAAACTAGATTCAGTGAGATATTTCTGTTATGGGTCAAAGCAACATCATATTGACCTTTTCGAAAACCTAGCTAAACACCGTTTTCCGGTACGTTACGGATTTAGCTCTGGGGAATTACACCATATGAACTACATAACACTGTTACATGATATTTCTATTTTTCTATCATTTTTTTTACCGTTTAAGGTGAAACAAATTGATGTGTTTGAAAATTATCAATATTCATTTTATATCTATTGCAATTTTTTCAAAAAAATGAATTGTTTATAATGAAAATCAATAAAATTTAAACAGTCGTAGTGGAATCGTCAATCATAAATAGAGATATTTTCTGTATAAACCTGTGTATTTACTTTATTTTTTGTATGGAATTATTCATAAAATAATATTTAATTGTTTTCTTACAAAGAAATAACTGTTTTATTTCATTTTAATTTTTAAAAAATGCCAAAAACATAGAATTCGGTATTACGCTCCATTAGGTGAATTCCCCAGAGCTATGTACAGAAAGTAGCGGAAAACGGCGATTAGCTAGGTTTTCGAATTCGTGAATTTGTAGGACTAACCTGGACAAAAGTTCAGCAATCTTTTGGGTTGAGCAGACTGAACTTGACCGTCACTCATAAATGACCCTGACATTGAAGGTAGGGGTGTCACGTTTAAATGTATATGGTTGGTGTTTAGCTAAAAATCGGTTAAAAAATTCAATAACCAGTAACCAACGTTAGTATTCGACTAAGGGGTGGACAATTTTTAAATTGATTCTAAATTTACTCTAAGTTTTCGAAAAAAAACGACAAGACCCTAGCAGATTATAGTTACTCCATATATGGATATGTATTGTAATTTTGAGTACAACAAAATATGATCAAAATGGCATATCTTGTCATAAAGAAACATTAAAGTTAATTTTGAAAATCTAAGGAATTTATTAGTATGGTTGGTTAAATGTTTAACAAGGTTATTAAGTTGCCGTTTAAATGGTTAGCATTTTTTCTTACCGTGACAACCCTACTTGAAGGTCAAGTATTTGAATTATTCTTGATTTTAGCCAAAGCCTTTTTCTAAAAAGGCGGAGAGGTCAGATAAAAAATTTTGTTGAATTTTTATTTTACATTTTTTTTTATTTTAAAGATGTTACTCAGTATTTCATGCAATGCTTCCATTTTTAATCTGAGAATCTTGACCATTACTCTTCAGCCAAAAAGTTGTGATTTTCCATTATTGGAATACCCCGCTAGTTATCACCGAGTTACATTTAAAATAGCAGGGCCTAACTAGAAATATCACTGAAAATTTCACTTATAGGTATAGAACCCTATATTTATGCCTGAGGTGAGAGCATGTAGTTGCCGCTTTTCCATCTGTCCGCTTTTCTTTCCTCAGACATAACTTTGAAACTATAAGGTTTCAACAAGAAACTTTGTATGTAGATGGATCTCATTGAGTAGAAGTGCATTGCATAAGAATCGTATACTGCCTTGCCTAATTTTGAAGTTATTGCCCTTTGTTCATTTTTACAGTTTGATCTTTGTCTGGGACATAACTCTGAAACTACAAGAGATATCAGCAAGAAACTTTGTAGGTAGAGCGATCTCATTGAGTAGAAGTGCATTGCATAACTCTGCCATTCCTAATTTTGGAGTTATTGCCCATTGTTCATTTTTACACTTTGAACTTTGTCTGGGACATAACTCTGAAATTACAAAAGATATCAACAAGAAACTACATTTACTTCTCAGTGTGTCCAAACCCTTTTTGGGGAGCATCACCCTGTTCAACCAGCTGTTGTTTTTTTTTTTTTAATTTTTTTGATTTCCATTTTAACCCATTACTTCATGAGCATTTTGTGAAAAATGGCTGTTTTCATTGAAAAGTCTCCCGTTACAAGTTCAAATTGCTATAATACTTTAAAAACTGCTTCAACACTAATCAAACTTGGCACAAATGTTGACTGGACCATTGCCCTTGCAACAACATGCTCAGACTTAAATTTTCTGTTACCATGGCAACGAGGGGACATCTCAAAATTGCCAAAAATCACTATTTTGCTTTGATTTTTTCCATCATAATTGATTTCAAAGTGCTGCAACTTCTCAATGGATTCAGATAGAGTCAAATGCTTTTCAGCGTTGGTTACACGTTACCTTATGATCAATCTGAGGTCATTTATAGCCTCTCACAAGTCCAAAATTTTATTGGCGATGAGGGGGACTCCGCCCCCCTTCAAACCCCCAAAACAGAACATCCCCCTTCTGGCAACCCCCTGATGTATCTTTTGGTTGGGGGCCGCGCCGGAAAAGTGGTCACTTTTTTTAACAACATTTCTCAAACAAAAACAAGTGTTGGGGGCCTAAATAAGGCATTTTTTCACCATTTGAGACAACAAAAGGGGGGGGGGGTGAAAAAGGCGTTAAAAGGTGTGTAATGGTGTATATGAAGTAATGGGTTAATATACACACATAGTCTATAGCTGGGCAAACCACCAAAGCCTGGGCCCGCTTTGACTTCCCCATATAATTGGTTAAAACTTTGTTATGGATTTGCTACAAACTGGGACAAAATAATTCTTAGGACAAGACCTTTATGTAGACCGAAATGTCAACCTCAAAATTTTTATTATGTGTGTGTATGGGGAGGGATGTATTAAAAGTGTTCTGGGGATTAGCACAGCACAGTTTACTTCTGTGAATGGTGATGTTTATTTAAGTTCAAACGTAAGTTTCAGTAGCTTTTCTAAACCAATTTAAACTTTGCGATCAATATATATTTTATTTATACTATCACTATCTTTAACTGTTTTACAGGAAGTGAAGTTATACAAAAATGCAAGAGAGAGAGAAAAGTAAGAAGTCTTATTGCTGTAGATCTTTGATAAAACAAGCCAGAATGTAAACATTTCAACACAATATTTGGTTATAGTGCAATGCTGTAATGCATTAAGCTTAAAAAAAGACAAATAATCTTTTTAGCCATTAAGGTAAATTATTATGTATTTGTTAGAACAAAGTAATTCTGAAATGATTTTCCAAATCTGTTTCAATGCAATGACATTTTAGAAGTTCAATTTTATTTTAATATCATTTTTTTCAGCTATGACAATATGGCTGATTTGTATGCAGTCATAAACACGTTACAAAGTTTGGAAAAGGCTTATGTGAAAGATGCTATACATCCAAAAGAGTATGTTATAACATCCATTTATGTTATATTTAAGTTGTTTAATATTTTAGATCTGGAATAAATTTACACATTTTGTTTATTGCTGAATATATAGACATGTATGCAGTTGTTAAATTAATCACACCAGTTTTGTTGATTTATTTTCATCATATAATTAAAGCTGACACTTTTAGGTTGTTTGTAGCAATGTTACATTTGTCATTGTTGATATATGATTTTATTTACCTGTAGCAATGTATTTTAAAATCAGAAGTATTCAGATTCGTTAACCAGCTTATACAGGGTCTCATACTATTGTTTTCAGATATACAGGGGCTTGTTCTAAGTTACTTGTTCAGTTTAAAGCAGCCTTTAGGCAAGTTGCCAAAGACTTCCCCGATGTTGAAGCCTTTATGAAGAAGTACAGGGTATTTATTTATCTAATGATTTAAAAAACTATATGGATATTAGTTATTGAAGAATTTAGAGTAAAACAGTGATTTATTTTGGCATTTCAACCTTGAAATCCAAGGTTTTGCCTGTGTTGAAATGTTACACTTGGCATTCATGACATTTTGTCTTTCAGTAAATGTAGGAATGCAAATAAGCCAGTCTTGTGAAAGAAATACCGAAGTTAATCAGTTAATTTCTGAAAAACTAATGGAAACAGCAATAATTATTATTTTTGTAAGTAAAACATTTAATTAAAGACACTTGTCTATAAACAGAACATAAATGGTGATAAGTATATGAAATTTGCATATCTTCATTGTTTATCAATAGAATATAATATTTATAAATAAATATGAAACATGCATATCTTCATTGCTACTATAGATATAACAAATATTTCTTTAATGTGCTGCAGCTTGACTGTCCACTGGCATTAGAACGAATAAGGGAAGATCGACCAATCACAATAAAGGATGACAAAGGAAACACCAGTAAATGTATTGCAGATATTGTATCGGTATGTTATTTTCTACTCATTAAATGTTCATGTTATGTTGTTTGGAAAAATTTAAAATGATACATAATGGTAAAACTAGGTAAATCTATATTAGCATCTTTACCAGATAAAAATAATTTACATGATTATTTAAGTGCGGTAGATGCAACAGTTACTCTTTCTCAGTGGTTAAATATTTTTCTATTTTATATGATAATGAGACATATAAGAGGTCCTTCAATGGAGATAAATTGATGTAGAATATACAATAAATACATAATTTAACTAAAACACTTGGTCAGAGAGCTTCCTGATTTACCTGATTATAATGTTCTTCAGTTTACACAAAATTAATTTTAGTTTGATATTTGTGTTGGAAGCTATAAGCTTACAGACACTGTAATCTACCAACCAGTTCTAAGCATTGCTGAATGAGTGTCAAAGAAACAGTGGCTTACCCCCGACAGGATTATATGTCCTTTTATTACAACACTAGTTCAAAGAGCTAGCCTCTTAACTATGTTCTTTATTTACATAAACAGTTATTTTGTCACCATAATATGTTCACAGTGTCTGTGTGATTTAAAGCCCACCCAAAAGTAAAAAAAAATATGTATTGATACATGAATGTTAACATATCATTTAATGTTTTTCAGTTATATATAACAGTGATGGATAAGCTTAGATTGGAAATCAGAGCTATGGATGAGGTTTGTACATCTTCACTTTTATATATTTAAAAGACAAAATAGAATTCTGTCTCAGAATGTGGATAGAGGGAAAATATTTGATAAAGCGTTATATCCTGATCAGTTAACTACAAAAATATAAATTTGTAAACCTTACATATCTGAACTTACAGTTTTTGAACACTATTTGCTCTAATAGTTAATTGTAATTAAGCACCAAAAATATGGCAGCAATATAAACCATAGATCCATATTCTGACCTTTCATTTAAATAACAATAGATTTAATCACAAAGATTGACATGTGTTCTTTTGTTAACAAACAGTTTGTGGTGAAAGTCTCACCGGATAATTTGACTTAGAAAGGTCATATAAGGATATATCCAATAACAGGGTTCATACAGTCTTATAAAGTGCTTAGATTTGAGTCCCTTTCTTAAAGAGTGCTTAAAAATGATAAAAAGTGCTTAAAGCAAGTAAAAAGTCCTTGAATTTAATTATTTTTGTGTAAAGTGTTTTATGTGTTTTATCTATATGATACACAATTTATTTAAACATTACAACAGAAATTTGCGTAATATTTTAGATTTGTGTTGAAACTTCCTTCTTAAATCTGAAAGATGTATTAAATATGTTGTTGATATGATACAGATACAGCCAGATCTACGAGAGTTAATGGATGCTATGTGTAGGTTGAGTATATTGTCTCAAGACTTTGAGGGTAAACAGAAGGTTCAAACATGGTGAGGACTGGTTTATTATAAAATCAAGTCAATTTTTTGATAAAGAGCTGTCAAAATATAACTATAGTTTATGTTTTTCCATAGATTTGCAATTGGTTTTATTAATTTACATTAAAGGGACTCCACTGAGGTTTTTTTGATATGATGGGACTGGAAATATTTTTTTTGATATAAAAGTACCTTTTGATGTTAGTCTAGACCAATAACTTGTATGCAAAATTTTAGATCATTTGCACAGTTGTTCTTCCAGAATGATTATTTATTATTATTATTATGAATAATGACCTATAAATGGAAATAGTTTCATTTTTCACTCAAATCGAACTAAAAATAACACAAATATACAATTTTCAATTTATTTCTTAGTATATTTCTTTATTTTCTTTTGCATTCTTTTGTTTTAATTGCCCCAGTTGATCTATGTAAGTTCAAATGTTTTAAGTTTTTTTGACCTCACTGCCAAACAAGTTCTTGCAAACTTTACCACGATTGAGTCTGCTTTCTGCAATTAATCAGTATCTGTGTCATTTGAGAAGGCATGGTCCTGACCCGAGTAGGGCTCAAACTGATGATCCCTGGGTTGAGATGCAGACACCTTTTAACCACTAGGCCACCACTACCATTGGTGTTTCTTAAGAAAATACCAGAAAGTAATACAGTTGCAATCACAGACTACTAAGTGTACAGTTGTATTGTATAACTTCAGTAGCATGATTTTATTAAATTGGGATGACTGAATATAGTTTTTAATAGAGATTGTCTGAAATTAAATAAAGTTTAACATAATATGTTTGCATTTCAGGTTGGACAAATTCAGTAGTATGTCAGCGTCAGAAGAGTTAGATGATACACAAGTGCGACAAATGTTGTTTGATCTCGAATCTGCGTACAATGCTTTCAATAAAGTTCTGCATGATAACTAAATCAATATCATTATATATACATCATGTTTTCAATGTACTGAATGTAAGGCAAATTAAGCTACTGTTTTAAAAACTCTATAGATGTGACAAATAAAGTGCAAGACTGATGTGACAAATGAGGTGCAAGAGTTATACTTGTGAAATGTGTTCACAATTAGATATATCAGATTTCATTTTTGGTAAAAAAAAGTCAACACTTCTAAAATGTTTTACAAATAATTTTCTTACATATAAGACTTGTTGGTTCATTTGCTTTTAGAAATTGGTTTCATTAAAAAAAGAAACTTGAAAAGCATGTTTATTTTTTTTTTAATTTCAACTACTTTTGTGATGGATATATAACAGTTATACAAGTGCATCTAACAGTATATATTGTTTTTAAGTTTTCATTCATTAAAATGCTGTGCATTTTCTATTTTATAGCGATTATGTTTAAATGTAAAAAATGTAAATATTTCTGTGTAAATTATTTTTTGTTACTGTGATGTAATTGATTATAATAAATGTGTTAAGAATTATTGAGTTATTTTACTATTGATGGCGATTGTTTTTCTTTATACATGTATACACTAGACCTATACCACATGACTTTTTGTGATTTGCATGGGGAAGAAAATCCAATACAAAAGATACTTCAGGTTTTATTTTCTGCCAAAACTTCTTAAATATTTAATCTTATTTACTTCATAAAGTGTAGAGCCCGCTCATTCTAGTGAGGAACCTATTCAAAGTATGTTTCCTAGAAAAACAATCTTTTTCTTATCACAAATTGAAACTGACTTTTTTACTGTATGAAAATCTGTTCAAATACTAGTAGGTGGTTTTCTTTTCAAAGAAAATACTGATTTAGGCCCTTAAACATTCTATGTGTGTGTTACTCATTAGAATAAGAGGTTTCTACACTTTATCCTGTTAAAATAATAAAATATTACAAAAGTTATGGAAGGAAATAAATTTAGGCAAAAATTCAAAATGAAATGGATGTTGTATCATTTAGCTCGTAAATAATTTCTTGCATTTTACTCGGCTAAATATTATATTTAATTTCCATTTTGACAAGACAGTTGATTCTTAAGTTGTTGAAACCAAAAGTGAAACAATCCTCTCTCTAACTTGAAGAGCATTTTGTTCATATATATATATATATATATATTTATGTAAGTAATGTAACAAGTTAAAGTGGTTTCCTGCGGGGACATTTTTAATGATTTAAAGACATTTTTTGTTCAAAGAAATAATTCTTGAAAACAAATTCCTCTGCCCCCGAAACTTAGAATTTGTAAATGGCGGCCATTTTTTTTCGACTCAAGATTATTTCCTTTGATAATAGATGCAACAGATTAAAATAAATTAAGATTTTAAGCATCGATCCAAAAAAATCCCTATCAATCACAAAGTTTACTGCACTTTTTTCCTTGACATGTCATATTCAAAAGTTCACCATAATTTTAGTTTCAATCAAAGTCAAATCGGCAGTCAAACACAAGCTACACAAACATGCGTACGCAACAAAATGCTCACTTATTTAATAACAATCTGGCACAAAATAAACATTTGCAAGTTCTACAAGAAAATCGTCTAGCCTGTTTGTTATGTTTATCGATAGATAATATGACATGAACATCGATGATGTCATTTGCGAAATAAATCATGACGTAACTTCATTAAGTTGGTGCTTAAAATTATGTTATCTAATTTGTTCATAATTGAAATAAATATAATAAATATCACATCTTGATTCGAGACTTGTCAGGGTATGCGATAAAAAAATAATTCTAAGGCTGATAAAAATGAGAAAATAAGCTATTGAAACATGTCTGTTAAAATGGGCGGGGCTTATTTTTGATATTAGGTTACTAAACTGTTATCAAAAATAATTATCAGGCAAGTGTTATCAGGCAGTTACCATAGCAGTTGCA
The DNA here is from genome assembly GCF_026571515.1 of Ruditapes philippinarum. Lineage (NCBI taxonomy): Eukaryota > Metazoa > Mollusca > Bivalvia > Venerida > Veneridae > Ruditapes > Ruditapes philippinarum. The sequence continues at coordinate 112,459 of NW_026865605.1, forward strand.
TGATAAAATGATGTAGTGTGTTGACCCCAAATTCAGTTACATTATACAACTACCACCAGACTGATCAGTCCTTAAATAACTCCCATAATGCTTGGGTCCAAGCAATGAAGAGATTTTTTATCATGGTCTTCTGCATGACCTTGATACAGATGGAACATGTGATCTCAGAGAAGTTGATGTTTTACTGCAAGACTTCCATAGCATCAATATCTTCATAAGGCAGATCAGAAACAAAATACTAGGTGTAAGTCTAAATATATTCTTATTCTACAGGATTCTTGCGCGTTCAAATGCGTATGGCATGAAGAAAAAGAAACAATGGCTTTAATTTGATAGTAGCTTTATTTCAGTATATGGCAGCACTTTATTTCAAAGTCCAACAAAACAATACATCAATCTGTAAAAAAAATAATGTGAAATTTCCAAACATATAGCAGACTGATACTTAAATTACATTAAAGAAATTAATTTTTAAATAATCATCTTTTGAGATTAATCTGAAAATGATTGGATTCCATCAAGAATGACTATTTCAAATGGACCTACTACCTAAAGTAACAATTTAGTCATGATGACCTTCATATTGCTCTTCTGAGTAATGATTTACGAAATAGATTTCAATTTTAGGTGTAATGCACAGTTAAAGTCAAAAATGAGTAGAGTACAATCACAGAGGCCAACAGGCCAAAGTGATTAATTACAAAGCACTTGAATGACAAACCCAGCTTTATCATATTATAATGCAAGAAAAATTAATATGTATTTCCATTGTAATGTGCCATTTAAAAAAGGGAATTGATAGAAATATGTTGAACTACATTAAGCGTAGAAGTAATTTTCTTGACATCATTTGGTTAATTAACATCATATGACGTGCAAGCATTCCTTTTTTATGATGTGCATATTTTGTGTAATGATACACTTGACTACCCTATCTGTTTGATCAGGTATAGTGTGAAGCGTGTTAAAATGTAAATTTTAGATGTTCTTCAAAATTAACTTTATACAAAATATGAAGTATCAATAATTTTACATATTTGCCTATCCACAAAGGCAGTGTAGACACCCTTGTAAATCTATAATTAGCTTTTTTGACTTTGATGGCCAAAAAATATCTTCAAGTCTTTGGTATAGCTGAATCCAAAGAATATCTCAGTCCATTATTTTAAAATTTGGTCAAGTACTTTTAGAGAAGATATCAATTGAAACAATTGTGGGTGAAGGATGAAGATTACAGACAGCCATCGCTCTAAAGGGGCTCAAATAAGCACCATGTGCTCAACGGAGCTAAATATATATTATTTTGTAATAATTAGTATTAAAATTGTATGGCACATCAGTGTAATAAGACTGACCAAGATCATGCATGAACATTTCCAGTAGATGTACTCCTAATTCATATGCTTTTAAACAATGAGAACATTGGTAATTTTCTGCTGTAAGGATGTGGGTGCAACAATCCCATGCACATATCCCAAAACCAACTAACCATCATGATGAGTCATACATTTAAAAAGCCCTAGTATGACCTTCCATATGGAGTGAATAGTGTTAGCCTTGCTCATTTATAGTTAATAGTCTAACAAGCAAATCTTTTACTAATTTTGATGACAATAAATGATAACAAATAATACACCAGAAAGAATTGCATAGTCAGCAAAAACTGCTTGAGACGATGTTACAAGAGGATTCAACAGTTGAGACGCAATGTTCCTTGTTAATGTACAATTAAACATGTTCCTTGGTAACGTACAGTGTGAAACATGTTCCTTGGTAACGTACAGTGTGAAACATGTACCTTGGTAATGTACAATGTGAAACATGTACCTTGGTAATGTACAATGTGAAACATGTACCTTGGTAATGTACAGTAAGAAACATGTACCTTGGTAATGTACAGTGTATAAGCATGTACCTTGGTGATGTGCAGTGTGAAACATGTTCCTTGGTGATGTGCAGTGTGAAACATGTTCCTTGGTGATGTGCAGTGTGAAACATGTTCCTTGGTAACGTACAGTGTGAAACATGTTCCTTGGTAATGTACAATGTGAAACATGTACCTTGGTAATGTACAGTGTATAAGCATGTACCTTGGTGATGTGCAGTGTGAAACATGTACCTTGGTAATGTACAATGTGAAACATGTACCTTGCTAATGTACAGTTTGAAACATGTTCCCTGAGATGTACAGTGTGAAACATTAACAGACAGCTTTGTGTATCATTAATTTAGTATAAAACATTCCCTTACAAAAGCGAGGAATGAACTTATGGGGAGAACATGGTAAGGTCTGAATATATATAGCATCATAATACAACAATATAATATACATGCCAACTTCATCAGAAATATGAAAAAATTACATATACAGTGAGTCACTTGTAAACTTACAGGACATTTTATTTCTTTAAGTTATACATCATTTTTATGTCAAAAAAGGTAAGATAGTCTTTCATACTTGTACAGTATGTAAAACTATACAGCAGTCTTTCTTTTATATGTAAATGACAAGGCAGTCTGTCGTACTCTCATTAATAAAAATATACTGAAGAATTTTTTTCCGATTCACATGTAAAAATATAGAACTCTCTCATATGCATAAAAAGGTAAGGCAACATTTTGTTCCTATTTTCACATCATAAAATCCATATATACAGCTAATAATTAGTCTAATATATACAATTGTCTGTAAAGTACTTGAGAAATGAATAAACATTTATCTATGTCCACATAAAATGTGATCAAATCATTATAAATAAAAGTTAAAATTCATTTATGCCCATTTTGACCAATGTCTTATATTATTAGTTATAAAGATTTTTACAAGTAATATAGCCCTATACGAACGGTTGTTTGTAAATATAACCTAAGCTGCTAGGCGAGGGTTATATTTGAAACAACTGTTTATATACGGTCATATAACCTGTCAGAAATATTTATAACAAATTTATAATACAGCAAGCATCAGTTCTTTTTAAGGGAAAAAAATGAGATTTCTTCATAAATTGAGAGCAACAGTGTATATAAAACTATATAAACGTCACAATTATCTTATGAAAAGCAGCTTTACAAACGTGCAGTATTATAAATGTGTATAAAATTGATCTAATGTAACCATGCATTCAGCTTCAACAACTGTTAAAAATACAGCAAAAACAATAAAACTAGCGAGCTATGCCTTGGCAAATATAATATCCATAACCATGAAATGTCTTTTTTTTCTGGAAGCAAATAAAAAGTAAGATATTCATGAATACACAGAGAGACATTTTTACCACAACAATTTTCAAAATTATTTTTCATAAATATAGTTGATCTTGATCAACTTTTCTTTAATATTCTACCATATCTTACTCAAATTTCACCAGAACAAGTTTGGCCACTTTTTTGCATGGATAATAATTTTATTGTGATAATAATGTTTTGTATATTAATATGTGTTGCATATCATTATGTGCACCGTATATTCTCTTTAAAATAAACTGTTACCATGGCAGCATAGCTTTTTGTAAGTTTTATTTGATTAAAATAAATCATTTGTTAAAAATGTCTGATAACCTGCTCCACATGTGGATCTCAAATTCCTGTCCACACAAGGAAAGTTATGTAAGCAAAAACAATACATTTTAATTATAAATAATATATAATATTAGCAACACTGAAACATCAAATAACAAGAACGTGTTTGTTAAACACAAATGCCCCCGGCTCAGATTCTTGTCAGTAGCAATATTTCAAACAAGAGCTGTCAGTAGGACAGCAACGCTTGACTATTCTTAGTGCTTGATAGTAAAAAAAATGCTTGATAGAGTTACCTCCTCCTGTTTACAGGTTGGGGTCATGATGGTGAACAAGTGTGCAAAGTTTCAAAGCCATATGTCAATGGACTTTGAAAATATTTGAACTATTACAAAAACTTTAACGTAAATTCTAAGTCAAAAAAGGGGCATAATTCTGTCAAAATGCTTGATAGAGTTACCTCCTCCTGTTTACAGGTTGGGGTCATGATGTTGAACAAGTGTGCAAAGTTTCAAAGCCATATGTCAATGGACTTTGAAAATATTTGAACTATTACAAAAACTTAAACGTAAATTCTAAGTCGAAAAAGGGGCATAATTCTGTCAAAATGCTTGATAGAGTTACCTCCTCCTGTTTACAGGTTGGGGTCATGATGGTGAACAAGTGTGCAAAGTTTCAAAGCCATATGTCTATGGACTTTGAAAATATTTGAACTATTACAAAAACTTTAACGTAAATTCTAAGTCGAAAAAGGGGCATAATTCTGTCAAAATGCTTGATAGAGTTACCTCCTCCTGTCTACAGGTTGGGGTCATGATGTGAACAAGTGTGCAAAAGTTTCAAAGCCATATGTCTATGGACTTTGAAAATATTTTGAACTATTACAAAACTTTAACGTAAATTCTAAGTCGAAAAAGGGGCATAATTCTGTCAAAATGCTTGATAGAGTTACCTCCTCCTGTCTACAGGTTGGGGTCATGATGGTGAACAAGTGTGCAAAGTTTCAAAGCCATATGTCTATGGACTTTGAAAATATTTGAACTATTACAAAAACTTTAACGTAAATTCTAAGTCGAAAAAGGGGCATAATTCTATCAAAAATGCTTGATAGAGTTACCTCCTCCTGTCTACAGGTTGGGGTCATGATGGTGAACAAGTGTGCAAAGTTTCAAAGCCATATGTCTATGGACTTTGAAAATATTTGAACTATTACAAAAACTTTAACGTAAATTCTAAGTCGAAAAAGGGGCATAATTCTGTCAAAATGCTTGATAGAGTTACCTTCTCCTGTCTACAGGTTGGGGTCATGATGGTGAACAAGTGTGCAAAGTTTCAAAGCCATATGTCAATGGACTTTGAAAATATTTGAACTATTACAAAAACTTTAACATAAGTGGTTACGCCGACGCCGAGGCTCGGGTGACTGCAATAGCTCTACTTATTCTTATCGAATAGTCGAGCTAAAAATGTTTACCCATTCACTCAGTTATGGACAGAAAAATTGCCAAAAAATTGTAAACACAAGTTATATAGCTTGACAAAGTCATGGCATTTTGTAATGGTGAAAAATATAAGTTGCCAAGTCACTGCTCTGACTTGTGAAGTTGAAAAATATTCAACTTCATGCAAGTTATCTTCCTACCAAATATGAAATACACCTGTCATTAAATAAAGGCTGTATGGGCAAAAGTGTAAAAATCAATTTTGAGCACTGGTGACCTTGACCAAACTGACCCCTAACTCTATCCAAAAGAAGAATACCATGTAAGTTATCTTCCTACCAAATATGAAATACATCTGTCAATAAATAAAGGCTGTATGGGCAAAAGTGTAAAAATCTATTTTTAGCACAAGTGACCTTGACCCACTGATCCCTACCCCAATCAAAAGAATGAATACCATGCAAGTTATCTTCCTACCAAATATCAAATATATCTGTCACTTAATAAAGGCTGTATGAGCAAATGTGTAAAAATCTATTTTTAGCACTGGTGACCTTGACCCAGTTGACCACTAACTCCATCAAAGTTTATGTTTCTATCAATTATAAATAACATCTGTCTATAGAATAAGGTCAATACACCTGTAAAAATGTAAAAATCTATTTTTAACATTGGTGACCTTGACATTGGTAACATTGACCTTGACCCAAATGACCCCTTACTACACCTAAAGAAGGAGGACCTCCCTTGGCATGTTTGTATTAAACTAAGACATCAACTAAAAAATAAAGGCTGTATGAGCAAAAATGTTTATATTTATTTTTTAAACCAGTGACCTTAACCTTGACCCTAGAGACCGCTTACTCCACAAAAAATTAGAGGACCATCAAAGGTATCCACCTACTAAATATGAAAGATATCATTAAAGAAATTAAGCAATTAGGAGAAATTTAAGATAAATCCAACTTGCCGAAATAGGTTAACCAGACAAGGCCCTATTTTCAAAGTGAAAAAAGGGAAATAACTGGGAAATATGGATGACACAGTTATATAACTTGGCAACATCATGTTCTTTGTATTGATAAGTAAGTGTGGAAATTATAAAGCCATTAGTATAGATAGAACTTAAGATATTTCCAACTTGCCGTTTTAGGTTAACCATTATTCATTTTCTAAGTGCTGAAAAGGGCAATAACTTGGTAAATATGAAAGCCAGAGTTATGAAACTTTCCCAGATCATGTACTTTGTATTGATTAGTATGTGTGTAAACTTAGAAGCCATTGGTACAGGTAGAACTTAAGAAAAATCCAACTTGCCATTCTAGGTTAACCTCGTACGGACAGACGGTTCAATTACTATATGCCCGGGGGCATAAAAATCTTTATAAAATTTCAAATTTATATTCACTTGCATTCAAAAAGACTGCATACAACTTGCATGTATTATGCAGGTCTTTCAAATCCTAAATCTTATTTACGAGTAAAAACTTGTAAAAAAGATGTTTGAAGACACTGACAGCTTAATTCAATATTTTAGTTTGTGATAAAATACTTATATGATGTCATTAATATGTAATCAAAAAGCGTTGCGCTAAAATGTCCCTCTGTTTACAGTATCATTGCACATTTGTTACTTTAAATAGATGAATGATCACACAGAACAAATACCACTATCCCATTTTGACAAAGCTATTATAAGTAAGAACTATTGTATTTAAAAGCTGATGGTTAAAAATATGTAAATAAAGATAATCAGGTAAAATGGAAAATTATAAATGATAACAATAAAAGTAAATGTGGCTTGAAAAGGCAGGTTTAACCGTTTTAGTCCCTTCACCTGAACAAAGAAGTTACTCTAAGTACACATGTACTCATGAGATGTTCAAGAAGCTCTATGTTTGAATCATAAACATAAATCAGTGTATATTCTAAAACAACATAAATGCACATTTCATTGACAAAAAAATGTTTAACAGTGATTATATAAAAATACAAAATTAACAAAAAATTCTTGAACGCTGTATTTATTCCATAGTTCCCAGGCCAGGGATATTTAATTTCACTTTCTGAAGACATATAGTGGCTATGCCACCCTATGCCCCTAGTATGCAGCCAGGACAATCTGTTCATCCATGCAGTGTGTTGAGATTTTACACTTTTTTTTTTACTTACAATTTTAAATTTAAACCAGAACTAACCAATCACACAAATTCAATGTGGCAATGATTTACATCAGCTGTTTCAAAATCTTTTTTTGGTCAATACAGCACAACAGTATACAGTAACACATTAGCAATTAATTTACTTCCTTTAAATGTACAATAACTGCTGACAAATTTGTGTACCATAACTACATACATGTACAGAGAAACCATAACTTAGAAACTTCCTAACATTCTATAAATTGAAAATACGACAAGGATTTCCAGGTTTTCAAACATTATGCTAAAGAATCAGCTTAACAGAAAAATCAAGAAGAATTAATTTAACCAACCAAGCGATTATTTTTCAATATACAAAATCTTGCTTTCATGTAAAAAGGACAACTATGGAATAAATATAACATTCAACTAAAATCAAACAATATAATACATGTATTTACAATTATAATCTATTAAAAAAAAAATCGGATTAAAAACAAACAAATTTTTTAAACAAAACTTTGTAAATTTAATAAAAAATACTTTTTAGAAAATATAGTTAACAAAAATAGTTATAAATAAAATCATACTTCAAATATTGAGCATGTATCTGAACATTTCACAAATGAGCAAAATAAGAGGAATTCACAAGAATACATTCAGGACTTTGATCATGTGAGTCATTTGATTAGAAATAAATGAAGAACAATGTTCATTTATTTAATCAAACAAATCTTTGCTTAATGATCTGTATTAAATGCTTTTTATACTTCATAATTTCTCACTATACAGCATACAATGATGTTTAGTCATATATTAAGTATTTACAATTACAATTGAAATTTCAAAGTCACAATAAGTCAGAAAAATTGAACAATTTTCACACACAATAATTAAAAAAAAATAATAATGCACCTCATATGTTCAATGTAGATTGTTCAAGCAGATCTAAAAATTCAAATTACAAGTATGGCACTACGTTTACTATAATACCTGCTGTACAAATAATTACAAATTTCGTTAGATTGTATCAGATTATTATGTTCTATCTAATATGTCTAGCTTTAACACTTTCAGACATTTGTAGAAATGGTAATACATTATTAAAGGTGGCTTTTCATATATTAAGAAAAAGTAATTTTGCTTTAAAGGTTAACGCGTTAAAATAATCTAAAATTTTAAGATATGAACAACCATCTTTAATTGATTTGGTAAGCAGAGAATGGAAGGCAGATTATCAATTACAGAAACTAGTTTCTCTATAAAATTACTCGAACTGAAAACAACATGTACAAAACAAAAACTAAGATAAATGTATCACCATACAGGTAGTCTAAAATGTAATGCTGTACACATGGATTGAGGTCATTTACAAAATTCATTCAATATCAAATTAAGTGTATTTCATAACTAGATAATTTAACATTTCTTGTATATCTACAATTCCTATACATTTTGATCAAGTTGCTCATATTTGTATAATTATGCCACTAACAATTCTATTACTAAACTCTTTAACATTTATATAATATACCTGTGCATATTTTCCCCAAGCATATTGTGTGTATTAAACTAAGAAATACCACCCGAAGGAAACAAAAGTTCATAAAATGTTTCAGTTAAATGTAAAAAACAACAAAATATGTAGCAGTTCATGCCAAAATGTCATTGTAAAAAAAACCTTGCATCTGGCCCTCTTTGATACAGTTTTCACACCTTGTGCAATCCTTACAAAAAAATTCCCCTCAAGTCCACAGGCTTTTTACTTTTATAATAATTAGGGAAAATTTGTATTAGTGCTATTTAATACTTAAACATTTTCAGTTTCATTACTTCACAGCAAACAAAAGTTCAACACGACCAAATTTTTCCTTTTTAGTTCATACAATGGTTTAACACTTTTGTACAAAAGACATTTTTGAGCATTTTGATTATGCAGGTTTATAAAATACTTCCAAATAAAATAAACAAGGAGCTAGTTTGTTCAGAAAGGTGTTCTTCTTTCAAAATTAAGTTAAATGTAAATGTATGTATAAGAAAAAATATTGTAATGAGCAAGACGGAAATTATGCAATAATTTCAATGTATTCAATCTAAATTAATCAAATCATTCAATCAACATATTCAATCAATTAACAGTATAACTGTGTAGATATGGCCAACTTTTGTCATTTTTCATCAATTATACTGGTACCTATTATCTTCATGATGAGAGGTTTAGATGTCTGTGACCACATGTATATTCTTATACAGACTAATGGACAGTCTTACTAACAAATTTTTACAAATACTCAAAAGCTGATAAGTTTGAATACAAAATCTGTAAAACCAATCAAATGGTTAGCATTCATTTCAAGATCTACATTTATAAAGAATTGTGTAAAATGTTTCCTACATAAATGCAAAAAACACTGGGAATTTGTCCAAAAAACAATTGAATTTCTTGAATACCATGTGTTCTGTCAAGATGATACATTTGTATTTTCAAATAAAGTAAAAATAAACCAAGATGACCTATGACCTACATGTAGTTCTAAATTCTTACTTGGATAGGTCCATTCTACTTGACAGGGTAATTAATGGTTAACCTTATTTACAATTGTAAAAATTATTTCATATGAACAACAAATCATACATGTATAGATTAATTATATCATATACTATGAGAAAAAAAACTGATCTATTTTGTATAGGGTTCAGCATTTTGATGACAGGAGACAGGTAGACAAATGAATTACACTTGTTAACTACATGAATATAATACAACAGAATAGTTTTTGTTCATTAATCAGATCAAGTCATATGCGTCACACTTAGGTAGGTTTGTCAGAAGAAGAACAATTTTTTCAAAGTACATGTACATTAAACAATTGTTTCATTGAACTTTTAATCATAATAAGTTCCTGGAGAAAGAACTGTATTATACAAACTTACACAAGTTAGAATAATTTTTCACTGTTAATAATATGGAAATATTACACAAACACAGAAAATAAATAGAAAGTTGTTCCAGACAACTTCACACGTTGAAATCAAAAATCACTGTACCAACTTGATACATTAATCAATGACAAGAATATTTTCTCTCTAGTAAGGAGGTAGGTTAATAAGAGACTTCAGACAGGAGTTTATAAGATAGGATGACACCAGTCAATTAGTACATGTGTAGTATAACAATTCTTAATGTATTACAGTTGTAATTCATTATGATGTAAAGAAGGTTCAAGAAAGAAAAGGTCAAAATTGACATAATTCATCATCTTTGTGCAATAACAGGTTAAAGTCTTCATGATTTCATAGAAGTTAACCAGCTATTGCACTAAGATGACAATATATATAATAAACTTATGCTTAGCTCACTTTTACATCTCAATTTCACTTCTTTGTTTTGTAACTATTTTTATATTAAAATTACCAAAATCATACCAAAATGGTATATTTCTTGTAAATGTTCTTCTTTTTTTATCTTTTACAGTTTTCTGGTATTATGATATCCAATTTCTTCTACACACTAACATATTATTGCATATTAATAGAGAGTCATTGGAACCTAAAGCGTTAAGCCTTTACCACCAGTATAGAGCCAGGCAAGCCTGCACGCCCGTGTAGTCTGACCAGGCTCTATACTGTCAGCTAACAAACTTTAAATATTCAAACTGATATTTCTAAAATTGATAATGGACAGTCTCAAAATGGAAGTGGGACAAGTCCATTTAAAATATTCAGCATGTTCAGGGTTAATACAGATTTCATAAACTCCTTTCATACATCATGCATTATCAATATAAAGCAATATATAAACATCTTTGATGTTTTCCTCTCTGAAGACTATGAAGACTTGAACTATAAAGCTATCAGAACACATCGGTGTAGGAACGTGAACAGGAATATGTCAATTACATTCTTCATAGATTTCTGAAACACAGAAAATATCATATGTTAACATTTGTTTCTTTAAATTACAGAAATAAGGTTATATAATGAATGCCATAAATTTCAATACAGAACTTTTATCTGGGTTGTTTTCTTCAATATGTGGGAAATAACAAAATTTAGCATTTATCTGACAATGCAAATAGGCCTTTTTTTCTCCATTAATAAACCATTTATAAATGTTGATAGAAATACAATTTGTGAGCAAAAAATCTGATAAATTTTCATAGTGAGGTAAAAATAAACAAGAACTGTCGGAGGACAGTAACGCTCGACTATTCGAAAATTTGTCACAAGGGTGTTTCATTGAGTATAATAATGCTTACCTATATGAATACATAAAATTGTCCGAAGGGTACAATCCCTTCAAGTTTCAATACATTCCCTTCAGTAGTTATGGAGATACAAGCTTACATACAAAAACTTAACCAAGAATTTTTAAGTCGAAAAAGGGGCATAATTATGTAAAAAAACAAATCAGAGTTATGGGACTTGTGCCAATCATCTTAGATAATCACAGAGAACAAGTGTATGAAGTTTCAATCCATTCCCTTCAGTAGTTATGGAGATACCAGCTTACATACAAAAACTTAACCAAGAATTTCTAAGTCGAAAAAGGGGCATAATTATGTAAAAAAGCAAATCAGAGTTATGGGACTTGTGCCAATCATCTTAGATAATCACAGAGAACATGTGTGTGAAGTTTCAATCCATTCCCTTCAGTAGTTATGGAGATACCAGCTTACATACAAAAACTTAACCACAGGGACGCCGACGCCAACGCCGACAAATGGGTGACTGCATTAGCTCGATTATTCTGCGAATAGTCGAGCTAAAAATCTGATAAATTTTCATAGTAAGATAAAAATAATTAAGTGAATAATAGCCTTGTTACTATTTAAAGTAAGATAAACAATAAGTGAACCATAGCATCATTACTATTCATAGTAAGGTATACAATAAGTGATCCATAGACTTGTTACTATTTATAGTAAGGTATACAAAATGTGAACCATAGACATGTTACTATTTATAGTAAGGTATACAATGAGTGAACCATAGACTGGTTACTATTTATAGTAAGGTATACAATGAGTGAACCATAGACTTGTTACTATTTTTAGTAAGGTAAACTATAAGTGAACCATAGCATCATTACTATTCATAGTAAGGTATACAATAAGTGATCCATAGACTTGTTACTTCTACAGTAAGGTATACAATGAGTGATCCATAGACTTGTTACTATTTATAGTAATGTATACAATAAGTGATCCATAGACTTGTTACTATTTTTAGTAAGGTAAACAATAAGTGAACCATAGCATCATTACTATTCATAGTAAGGTATACAATAAGTGATCCATAGACTTGTTACTATTTATAGTAAGGTATACAATAAGTGATCATAGACTTGTTACTATTTTTAGTAAGGTATACAAGAAGTAATCCTTAGACTTGGTACTATTTATAGTGAGGTATACCAGAAGTGATCCATAGACTTGGTACTATTTATAGTTAGGTATACAATAAGTGAACCATAGACTTGTTACTATTTTTAGTAAGGTATACAAGAAGTAATCCTTAGACTTGGTACTATTCATAGTAAGGTATACAATAAGTGATCCATAGACTTGTTATTATTTATAGTAAGGTATACAATAAGTGATCATAGACTTGTTACTATTTTTAGTAAGGTATACAATAAGTGATCCTTAGACTTGGTACTATTTATAGTGAGGTATACCATAAGTGATCCATAGACTTGGTACTATTTATAGTTAGGTATACAATAAGTGAACCATAGACTTGTTACTATTTTTAGTAAGGTATACAAGAAGTGATCCTTAGACTTGGTACTATTTATAGTTAGGTATACAATAAGTGAACCATAGACTTGTTACTATTTTTAGTAAGGTATACAAGAAGTGATCCTTAGACTTGGTACTATTTATAGTGAGGTGTACCATAAGTGATCTATAGACTTGTTACTATTTATAGTAAGGTAAATAATAAGTGAACCATAGACTTGTTACTATTTTTAGTATGGTATACAAGAAGTGATCCTTAGACTTGGTACTACATGTATTTATAGTGAGGTATACCATAAGTGATCCATAGACTTGTTACTATTTATAGTAAGGTAAACAATAAGTGAACCATAGCATCATCACTATTTACAGTAAGGAATACAAAAAGTGAGCCATAGACTTGTTACTATTTATAGCAAGCAATACAACCCACCATCCTGTGCAAGATCATCCTCTCCTTCCACAAACTCGTACGTATCTTGTTCCCTGTAATAAAATTTATATTGTACTTTGTATTGTAAATGATATGTAATTTATTCTGATATATACAGTATGAAGGAAGCAGGAAAACTTCCTAATAGAAAATAAGTTTCAAGGAAGCATCAAAAATCACCTACTTGAATGCTACTTAACATTTTAGTTTTCATTTTCACACAGGAGAATAAATCCGTTATATAGAAAACTACAATATGAAATGTATAAGATAATGTTTTAAATGGTCCTATCATTTTCATACAGGAAAAAAATAATGCAACTTTAAAAAATACCAAGTTAGAGGCTGTCTCAATCAACAAATGTTTTATGACTAATAACTTTGCAATGGTATTCAATTAATAGGCATATTTAAATGGTTTGTACAAAACAATAGCCGTAATAACAGTTGACATCACAAATTTTTTCATAGATTTGTTTTCAAAATTATCAATATAAAATTTCTAAAAAGATTTGGGTCCGTTATGAGATCTACATGTTAGAGTTACAATGTACTAGTAAGTTGTTTATAGTATATCGTAATTTATTACAGTATATCACTTCCTTAATTTGGCTAAATGGACTTTTATATCTCTATACATGTATGATCAATGTATACATGTAAGAGTGCTAGTGTTACATCCTGTCCATATCATCTTAATATATTTTTTTCAAATTAGCTAAATGTTGACTTGCTGAGTAAAAGAACTATGATTGTACATAAACTTGGAGTAAGCCTATAAAATAATGATCATTTAAACAATTTATCAACTTACTCTGCTTCTGGTACTGCAGGCGTGCTTGGTTTGTGTTCAGCACTTTTCATAAACTGAAAACAAGATAATATATATATTCCTTAAAAAATATCATTCATTACCATTCTGATAGTATCTTAATATGACAATTTTTTCCATCATAAATAACAGCATTATCTCATTACATTTTAAAGGGATAAAAGATTTAAGACAAAACATTCTTATATAATTATTAATTTACGTATGTTTGTAAATGTCTGATAAAATGGGTTGTACACAAATTATTTAAAATCATTGTTTAATCTACTAAAAACAGCAGCGCAATAATTTGTCTCTAAAACAATTTTGTAGTAAAGTGCAGTTTTTGAAATTTGTGAATCACATTTTGCCAGATACAGCTTTAAACACTTTCATATGTATGAATATTTCATACAATTACTGTAAAACACTAGGTTCGCATCGCAACATATTTATCTTAAAATTAAGATTATTATTATTATAAGTTATGAAAATATTCTGAAGAAAACATTTCTATGAAAATCGATTAATTAGAGTAACGTCATATAGCATTAACAGTTGTAATTAAAATTAATTATTAACTGCTACACGGACATTTCAAATAATTTAATAATTCACATCTGTGCTTTATGTATTTTTAGATGAATTAAAGGGGCTCCACTAAAATTTTTGACATGAATGGACTGGAAATTGGAATGAGATTAGTCTACAATGTAAAAATTTCAAATTTTCAGTTTTTAGGGACTTCAATGGAGCACCTTTAAGCCCTATAATTGCTAATATTTTTTTCAAGCAAACCAACCATATTAGTGTTATAGTAAAATGATACTGCTCTTAACAATAATTATAATGGAACTTAAAAATAAGTTTCTTCAAATGAAGTATTGATAATCATTAAAATAAGGACCTATACAAAACATCCAATCACCAACAAACAAATAAACATTCTATTGACTTCAAGGCCACCAGTCCATGCCAACATGTACATTTCACAATGTGAGCAGTATATTCAATAAATGATTATGAAACATATTCACTATGCATAGATTAGATTGAAATAAACCACTTAGCATATACAATTACAATCAACAAACAATTAAAATTTTTACCAATAATCTGTTATACAGGGTATTAAGGATTTTCGTTTTTTACAAATGTATGCCTAGTTTTAAAAGATTTAAAGAACATTATTGCTGTATTTTCAACAACATATTCATTCCTACTAGACATAAGCGCATTAATTTTATTCATATCTAATATTTTGATATCGCCCATGCTAAATTTCTAAATTATGAGCAGAACATCGGAAACAACTATATATATTATATAAGATGTTTTATACCCAGAGTAAGAAATTAGTTTTGGACTATTTAAACATTTATTGGTCCATATTTGTATATACTGATCCTTAAGTCTTTGCACATATTCAGAAAAAAAGATTTCAAATACTTTTCACAAATTTTATGATTTTTCAGACTATAATCATTATACAGGAAACTTTAATCAACATTATAATAAATTTGCTTAAAGATGACTGTGTAAGCATTTATCAAAATATAAGGACTTCCATCACCACCCATGTAAATAAGGAAATCAAATTATCAAGTGAAAAAAATTTCCCCTCTAGAGAAAAATTTTGACCTTAAGCACTCGATACGCGTTACTGATTTATCTATAATACCATATAAAGCTAAATAATCAAATATACTAACTGCTAAACTGAAATAGTTTTTAATTACAGAAGAATTCTAAATTTGTCAAAGAAAAACCCAAAATTACCCCAAAAACACAACAAAATAACGGGGTTTTTTGAGTCGTTAAGTCAGCTGTGTGTTACAATAGATGCTCCCTTGCACTGATTTAAGCAGAACTCATCATTTAAACATAATAATAGTTATGTTAAATTAAGAATTTTGAAACATCTGCCTGTGATGTGTTGACAACAAACTTAACCCATTACTTCATATACACGCCTTTTAACGCCTTTTTCACCCCTCCCTTTTTGTTGTCTCAAATGATGAAAAAAATGCCTTATTTAGGCCCCAAACACTTGTTTTTGTTTGAGAAATGTTGTTAAAAAAAGTGACCTCTTTTTCGGCGCGGCCCCCCAACCAAAAGATACATCAGGGGGTTGCCAGAAGGGGGATGTGCCCCCTTTTGTTTGGGGGGGTTTGAAGGGGGGCGGAGTCCCCCTCATCGCCAAGAAAATTTTGGACTTGTGAGAGGCTGAAAATGACCCAGGTAAATCATAAGATAACGTGTAACTAACGCTAAAAAGGCTTCGACTTTATTTGAATCCACTGAGAAATTGCAGCACTTTGAAATCAATTTTGATGTTAAAAATCAACGCAAAATAGTGATTTTTGGCAATTTCGAGATGTCCCCTCGTTGCCATGGTAACAGAAAATTTAAGTCTGAGCATGTTGTTGCAAGGGCAATGGTCCAGTCATCATTTGTGCCAAGTTTGATTAGTGTTGAAGCAGTTTTTATAGTATTATAGCAATTTGAACTTGTAACGGAAGACTTTTCAATGAAAACAGCCATTTTTCACAAAATGCTCATGAAGCAATGGGTTAATGAAAAAAATAAAAAAATCTACAAAACAACAATTTTTCATCAAATTTATATGACAGGCCATGTTTAAACATGAAAAAACGCGATTTAGGGTAATTTCAAGTATTTTCATCATTTTCTGTTAACCCATTACTTCATATACACGCCTTTTAACGCCTTTTTCACCCCTCCCTTTTTGTTGTCTCAAATGATGAAAAAAATGCCTTATGTAGGCCCCAAACACTTGTTTTTGTTTGAGAAATGTTGTTAAAAAAAGTGACCTCTTTTTCGGCGCGGCCCCCCAACCAAAAGATACATCAGGGGGTTGCCAGAAGGGGGATGTGCCCCCTTTTGTTTGGGGGGGTTTGAAAGGGGGGCGGAGTCCCCCTCATCGCCAAGAAAATTTTGGACTTGTGAGAGGCTGTAAATGACCCCAGATTGATCATAAGGTAACGTGTAACCAACGCTGAAAAGCATTTGACTCTATCTCAATCCATTGAGAAGTTGCAGCACTTTGAAATCAATTTTGATGGAAAAAATCAACGCAAAATAGTGATTTTTGGCAATTTTGAGATGTCCCCTCGTTGCCATGGTAACAGAAAATTTAAGTCTGAGCATGTTGTTGCAAGGGCAATGGTCCAGTCATCATTTGTGCCAAGTTTGATAAGTGTTGAAGCAGTTTTTATAGTATTATAGCAATTTGAACTTGTAACGGAAGACTTTTCAATGAAAACAGCCATTTTTCACAAAATGCTCATGAAGCAATGGGTTAAGTATACTGGTTGATTTATTTAAGACAAAATTGTGCCAGAAATAGTAGTTGTTATTATCACAATCAACACTAGTGATGAAAGGTCACTGCTTTCTTTTACATAAAGTTTTATACAAATACAATAAGACTGATAATGTTTGTAAAGTAGCATTCAAAGACTGGGTTGACTGCACAGAAGAAAAGCTACAGATTACAAGCAATGAAAAGTGTTATCTATATTGGGAGAAAATACAGTGATTTAAAATCAAAAGTGACAAAAAGCAATGGAAAAGACTGGTTATGCTCAAAAAGTAGCATCCCAGAGTTTAATTCTATAACCAGTCAGGCAAGGTTAATATATAGTTGCCATGGAAACTAGCAAATAGAACATGCAGAGGAGAGCTGTTGTACATCTAACAAGGTCCATGCCTCTGCACCACTGATTGTATGTGTAGACCTTTATAAACAGGGCATCCTCAAGGTTAAAAGGGTCAAGGCATTCAGGTTTTCCATACTGTAGAAAATGATTTCTGTAAAGAACTTTCAAAATATGCTTTATAAAATTATAAATATAATTCTGTAATCATTTAGAAAAATTCAAGGTGAAAGAGGAATGTAAGTATTTACCAATTCAACTGATGTTCATGCATATTAGGTACAAATACCACTGCAATTAGAGCATGGCTGAACAAGGTGTTTTCAATAAGGTAAGGCAATCATCTGTGCTTTTAGGATGCATTCAAAGAAATTTCCTTAAAGAAAAAAACTGCTCCTTCTTGAACTTTTGTCTACGTAATAAACCGTGAAAATTAATCTACTTTAGATGCTTAACTCTGGCCAGATCAACTTGTATTTTCAAAGAGACTTGATTCTTTTTAGAGAACATCTGTACATTTTCCTCATCATTTAAAATAAACTATACATGTCAGCAGTGCTGATATTTCTACTAGATACAATTTTCCCCCCTTTTTCCTAAATAAAAAACCCTTTTTTAACAATAACTTTCACCCCACCATTAAATAATAAATTAGATTGATTTTCCGGGAAAAGTCATATACAACAGCGTGAGTGTTCTTTTTTATCATTTTTTATTTCAAAATGCATTTAAAATTTACAAAGGGCACATGTTAAAATTTAAAAATGTTGTCAAGAGATTCTTTTTGCCTTTTTTGATAAACCAGGTTAATGGGCATTTTTCAATTTACAATTAAAAATTTTTTTTCTTAAAGCTAAAAAAAGGGGTACTATATATCCTTTTAAATTCACTTCATTACAATGAAAAAAAATTAGGTGGTAAATGTACAATGTACTGCTACTTGAAATATTTTAAGTGAAATGGACAAGTAAATTTTGTTCACCATATTGCCAATATAGATATAAATGTGAACAAGTATGGAAACACTAGATAAATATACAAAGACAGTCTAATCAACATTCTTTTCCCTATTTGTATTATATATTTCATCTTGGTTAAAAAACTGCCCTTGCAAATATAGCACAAAACCCAGGACATGACTGCTTAGAAAATCAAAAGAAGAGGAAAACGAAGCTTTTATGAAATCCAGGATGTACACAATAGTACTGCATTATACTGAAGCAATTCTCTCTTTAGAGAATCAGACATTGCAACAGTGTGCACACCTGTACAAGCTATAAGCTTAAACTTGTCTTTGAGAAAATATCTTAAAAATTGGATGAGAATTGATATTCATTCTTTTAAAATGAAGCCAAATTTTTGTTTGATGCAGGGCAGAAACCGTATTAGATGAAGACAGCTTACATTGAGTATATCACTGGTGTCTACCTCGATGTTCTTCTCGTCACAATAACCAACTGCAAATAACATAATCAGTTATTAATAATGCATTAATATAATGAATAAAATCTGTCACTTAAAGGGACTCCACTGAGGTTTTTTTTAAATAATAAAACTGGGAATATTTCAGAAATTTATTTTTCATTTAATGTTGGTCAAGACCAAAAACTTGTGTGACTTAGTTGATCCACGAAAGTAAATTCAATTTTTTTGTCTTTAGGCTTTTGGAACTCAGTGGAGTTCCTTTAAAGAGGATTATTCTACAATGGGCACATTTTTCAGAAGTATTACATATATTGATAAAAACAAACAGAATGACAGAAGATTTATGTGATAAATAATTTTATTTCGTACTGTATAACATAAAAACAATGAATTTTCAGCCTTTGAAGCAGAAAGAAATCATTATCAGATCCAATCTTATCAATCTAGCCTTGTTTTCATTTCAAGAAAATATCAATATCAAAATTAATGCAAATCATATTCCAGGTAGCTTATTTCAATCCCTTATTGTACTTGAAGCTCTGTCAAAATGTCAAAAATGTGAAATAATGAGGTTGTTATAAATTGTTGAGAACAATACAGATTCTATTATACTAGAATATAGCTGCAAAACCTATATCAGACTCAGCTAATGCATTTGACAACTGTGTACTTGTTGAATAGAATTCAGTATTGAATATATTATGCTCTAGAACAATTGGTTATCTGCTAATATAAAGATAATGATGTAATACCAGATCATGTACCTCACGTTTAACAACAATATATATATATATACATATATATATAATTATATATATATATCTTCTGTGGCTTATTGTCAAGCATGATAGTAAGAACTACCTACATAATAGTTTATTTATTTTTAAGCATAAAGAACCTCCATTATGGACCAATTCACATTAATATCAAATGAAATAACATACATAACTTTCAATGGGACGCCATTTTCTGAAAATATGGCTAAAATGCTATATTTTTGTTGACTGCATTTAAACATTTTTGATGTTTTTTCTCTCTCTCAAAGTTCTATATGTATAAATGAAAAATGCAATACTCAGGTGCTATCTTTCTAATGTTTTCAAAGATATATTTTACTGGTACAACAACATGGAGCTGGTTTGTGAAACCAATAATTGCCTGTTACATACATTGAAAAACTCAGTCACAACTTCTTTGCTAATAAACAACACTAAAATAACAACAACAATAGATATCTGACTTTGTGGAACTATTTTGAAGATTTAAAAGAGACGTTACACTATTCTTATAATCTTTATCAGCTTCGTATCTTAACAATTTATTCAACAGTCATATTAAATATATAATGGTTTTCCTAGAAAAATTACACTATAGCTAATGTCTGAATATTAACAGAATGCTGTAACCTGCCATTAAACACAGAAGTAGATTATTAAACAAAACTTAAATTTCATGCATAATTATTAACCTTAAAAAAGATCTTACCTGCAAAGCACTTTCATACAGAAAGCATTAGAAAAATAAATTAAGCCATTTACTTTTAAATATATCAATGAAAATAAAAATCAAAGCATAAATTAAAAAAAGAGATGTTACAGAAATAAAAAAATAATAATTTTTAACTTCAAACAAAATAATTTCAGACATTGATTATTAAGGCATTAAACATTTTGCATTTTAACAATCACACATTTATAACCATTCATAGCAACAATCACAGCAATGCTTTATATACATCCATAATATTATCTATAAGCATTTATCTGGAAACAACAAGCATTTGATCAACCCTTTGACTGCTGACTGCAATAATGACCTATGATAACAACACTATTACAGTGACGAGCCAAACTACATCCGGCCAAAACAGAATAATGGGAAAATTTCTTTTGTTATTTTCTTTTGTTTAAAAAAACGGCCATTGGCCCCTTACTCTGTTGTTATGAACTGAACTCTATTGTTCTCTTTTGTTCTGTTTACAGTTATATGGCCCCCTATCCCAATTAAGTTGTGTGTCCTTACAGCCAGACCAATTAAACTACTATTAATGTTGACTGGTCAGTTTAGTATTTTGATATCAAAATTGACCAATAATAGCTATGGACAGTGTCATTGTCAAAGCAAAACAAGTCCATTATAAAACATTTAGCATTGGTAAGTGTTAATATACAACAATGTATGTTGTAAAGCCAAACAGTTTTTGAAGCCAATCATTTCATGAAAACTATACAAACCTGGACAGATGAAAAGTTACACTTTTGAACATGAAGACTAAATTACAAATTTAAATCATTAATTCTTTTATTTGAGTTTTTTTATGATTTACCTTAAGTTTATGTGACCATAGGCTCTTGTTGTATATAATTATAGAAATATCATGATTTTTGGGCCAATATACAGAGTAAACACATAACTTAAAGTTCAGACTGGAACCTAGTGACCTTATATTATGAACACCTAAAATAAATGAACAGGATTGACCCTAGGGTTTAGGTAGAATGCAGAATCTTAACTTTAAGAACAATTACAGACAAGTGTCCTTGTGCACTAAAGAATCGGTTTTGACAAACTAGTCTTGGTAAAGATAAAAACCTTTATTCATGTACAAAACAGAGCCCTTATTGTAGATATGCAGTGCAGAATGTAAAGTAATAAAATAGTTAAGAACCTGAAAATATTATACAGTGTAGAGCCTGAAGTATAATGATTTCTGTACAATGAAGAACCTAATAATTCATGTGTAAAATTAAGTCAATAATTGTATACTGTAGAACAAATTGTCCATGTACTTGTGTACCATAAAGTTATATTATTTATTATATTATGTACTGTATAGACCCATGAGTCTTGGTACTGTGTACTGTACAGAAAAAGAGTGTCTATGATCAACATGGTGTATGCTGATGTTATAAGAGAGGCCCGGAAATGGGGGAGGGAATAGTTCATGTGCTTTTCTACAGGTTACAGGTTTATCCAATCAAAATCATTTCCTAAACAATAGCTTATATCTATTTTAGACTTGACAAATTCCTAATAGACAGTGATTTTATTTTGCAGTTATATCATATCATATTATAGGCATAAAAGCTAATTACTTGAATTACAGTCATGCAATGTTGGTCATGTTAAAACTATCACAACTAATGTATTGTTTATCAAAACTAGGAAGATATAGATGAGTTTATTGTATTCAGAAAATTTTCTTAAACATTCAGGCATCATTTTTTTCATGCTCATATTGAAGAATAAAGATGCAATGATGCTAGGCTTTACAAGTAGGCTTTGACTCTATATAAATCAATATAGATCAATAGTATGACATTTCTTTAATTCATTCTTTATTTTCAACTGTTGTTATAAAGAGTAAACAAGAGCGATCAGTGATCACATGTGTCGCCTCGTGATGGCCAATTTCATGTTGGGACAAGTTTTGTGACAGACGGACAGTGCACAACTAGACTTGGTACTGATCATTCCTGTAAAGTTTGGATGAAATTGCACCAGTAGTTTATGAGGAGTAGTGGGGACAAGCTTTTGTGTATCTGGCAACACACAGAAAAAAACACCTTTTTATCAAAGGGCCATAACTCTGCCAAAAATCATTCAACCGGAAATCCGTGCAATATGCGCAAGGACTTGAGCTACAGATCAATCCTGTAAAGTTTCATTGAAATTGCATTAGTGGTATAAGAGAAGTAGTCCGGACAAACTTTAAAAATAAAAATTATTAAAGGGCCATAACTCTGACAAAAATCATTGAACCGGAAAATTCTGACAAAATGCACAACTAGACTTGGTACTGATCATTCCTGTAAAGTTTGGATGAAATTGCACCAGTAGTTTATGAGGAGAAGTCCGGACAAGCTTTTGTGTATCTGGCAACACACTGAAAAAAACACCTTTTTTATCAAAGGGCCATAACTCGGCCAAAAATCATTCAACCCGAAAACCCGTGCAATATGCACAAGGACTTGAACTACAGATCAATCCTGTAAAGTTTCATTGAAATTGCATTAGTGGTATAAGAGAAGTAGTCCGGACAAACTTAAAAAAATAAAAATTATTAAAGGGCAATAACTCTGACAAAAATCATTGAACCAGAAAATGCTGACAATATGCACAACTAGACTTGGTACTGATCATTCCTGAAAAGTTTGGATGAAATTGCACCAGTAGTTTATGAGGAGTAGTCCGGACAAGTTTTGTGACGGACAGACAGACAGACAGACAACGGAGAAGTGATCCCTATATGTCGCCACTACTACGTAGAGGCGACACAAAAATTGACCTGTGTATTGTTTGTTTGTTAACATCTTTCTTCTTAAACTCTTACTTATTAAGAACACCAAAATCAAAAAGACCCCTTTCCTGCTTTGTGAAAATAAATTTATTAGCAAAATAGCTAAACCGAAATCTAAATAAAACAATGGTAATAACATTGAACTAAACAAAGACTAATTCTAGGTGTTTTGGAATGGTATTAAGCGTGTCAGGTTTGAGAAATGTATTTATATGGATGAGATATTTACTCAATTCCAGAGGACTTTTAGGTGCATGTTCCAAGCCTGAAAGAATGTAGCATTTTATAAATGTATACAACCATAAATTCCTTAAATCAAATACCAACATTATAACATACCTTTACTACTACCAGTGCAGTTACAAATGTTAAAATAAACTGACCCCTTACCAGTAATGATCACATTTAAGTTTATATCACTTGTTCTGTTTTGGTAAAAATACAGAAAGATGTGAAAGTATTCAAAAATTATTATAAAATGATGTTTGATAAAAAATGTCACTAAGAAATAAAAAGCACTCTACGACAATTATGCAGTTTGTATCCCCTTTTCCACATGTTAATTGAAGTATTGAAATAATAATTGAAATTATGTAGCATCATCATAAGTACTGGTATGTCCAGTGGTGACTACATCAAACCATTACCTAAACTACTGAGGACTTTCATAATTCCAGATTTCAAGGCTTATTACAAATATAAAATTAAAATAGGCATACACTTCCTGTTTTTAAAAAGAATAAATATATTTGATGTATAAATATAACTTTAAAAACTTGCTTTATTTACTGGCAGATATTTTTATCCTCTTATATCTTAATATCAATAACATTGATTGTTAAACTTTAGAGGAATTAGATAGGAATTGTACCTTTCTGAGAGCTCAGGACACGCACAAGCCATTTTCCAGATGGATTATCAATCATACGTATTATATCTACTTCGTCTCCCTCTGTTAAAGCTAGCTCGCCAGTTTTCTCCTTTCCTTTCGCATTACTTTTGACTTTCCCTTTCCCAACTGATGTTGTGAGAAGTTCAGCTGTGACCTGAAAATTCAATCAATCAATTAATCAAATATTCAATCAATCAAATATTCAATCAGTCGTATTATCTTAATAATATGCTCTCATTTCATATTTAATTATCTATTGATACATAAATGTCTTATTATCAAGATAACTTTTTTGTTAATATTTAACCAATTCCCATTCCAAATACATTTTTATTACATGTGCGAATACATTATAATCTATATCTCTTTTCCTAAAATCTATAAACATTTCAAATTCTGGCCAATCTTTTAAATCCTGCCAACCACTTCTTTCATGTTCTTAAACTGTCCATCAATTTGTTTTTCAATAACATGTATAAATTGAAAAAGGTGGTAGGATTTAAATATCATCACCTTTGTGCAGTAATGGATTAACCTGTTACTGCACTAATAAGTTTTGTTTGTTTGTTTGGGTTTTACATCATACTGACACAGTATAAGTCATATGGCAACGTAAGCTTTACTGGTGGAGGAAGACCTAAGGTGCCATTCCATGCATTATTTCAGGCACATACAGGCACCTGTGTAGAACCACCAACATTCTGTAAGCTAGCTGGATAGCTTCCCCACATGAAAGAATCCAAATTCAAATCTACAACATTGAGGGGCAAGTGGTTAAAAGTCAATGACCTTAACCATTTAGCCATGGACACCCCACTCTAATAAGGCCATGATATGCTTTTTTTAACAAAATAGAATTAAATAGTTAAGTTCAACATAAGATTGCTATGTCTTAACTATCAGCTATAACATGTGTGATGTATTCAGTGGTTGCAGAGATAGATCTTGCATGGAAAACATATTTTTTTTACATCACAAAGATATATAATTAAATCCAAATCAGTGCTTGAATCATAGGTCTTGTCACAGTGATCTAAAATTATGGCCCAGGAGACTTGTTTGATGTTTCTTGTGAATTACTCTAGTCATTTAAGATCCAAACCCTTATCAAAGTATTATGAAGATGTTAACCCTACCTTTCATTGAAAAGTCAAGCTAAACAACAGCCGTCACAAGTGTGGACAAGTGTTGTTTTGTCCCAAGCATGAATCAAATTTGTCCATAACGTTTAGCAAATTATGTAAGAATTCAATAATTTGGTGGGACATTAACAAGTATTCTAAGTTCTAAAGGGGGGATGGAGGTTCAAGTAAGTGTACCACAGTTCTAAATCTTGTCGAATTCATGATGAAAGCATATCAATTTCATCTAAAGCCAATTTTATAATCATTTTCTTCCAGTTTATTTTGCTGTTACCTCAAATAAAAACTTTAAGGAGAAGAATTCTATAAGACTTGTCTTTCATTCTCATCCTTTTCCATTGTGTAAAAGTGTTTTGTTTGTTATGTATTTGTATGTACATTATATACTTTCGGGAATAAATATGTTTAAACCAAATAAAAACTTAAATATATAAATTCAATTCGTACCTTATGACCTAGTACTTTCAGTAATTTCTTCAACTCTTTCTCCTTGTTTTTCAGCATTTCCTGAATGTTCATAAATATAAACCAGTTTTAAACGTTATCAATGCATTTACAAACTATTAAATATTTGTTCCCAAATATTGATCTGTATTTAAATAGCTTTGGTAATGGTATTTTTTACATATAAAGAAAGTCTCAAAATAGAAAATAATATATCTGTTTTTTTTTTATTTTTATATTCAACATATGGCAACTTTATCAGAAGGGAGATATTATCGTGCAAAATGGTGACAACGAATTAAATCAAAATAAGACCATGACCAATCTAGAATCCAATCGTCAGCTCTGCATCGCTGTTGGCTATAATCCCAAATAACTCTTAATATATATTTATACTTCCTC
This sequence comes from Ruditapes philippinarum, assembly GCF_026571515.1. Lineage (NCBI taxonomy): Eukaryota > Metazoa > Mollusca > Bivalvia > Venerida > Veneridae > Ruditapes > Ruditapes philippinarum. The sequence continues at coordinate 138,834 of NW_026865605.1, forward strand.
AAATCAGGCCAATACTTATAAGTTGCAAGAAGCAAACTTGAAAATTATTTATATAAGTTGCAAGAACTTGTTTCACAATTGAGCTAAAATAAATACGTTTACACTAAACTACTATAATCTCACCTTCTCTTCTTTTTCTTTCTTTTTCCTCTCCTTTTCCAATCTCTTCTGTTCCTTGGCATCTACGATTTGTTGATTAGTCTTCTCATTTTCACTCTCAGATCTTTCTACTGTGGGAGCTTTAGGTAGTGGAGTTGATGGTGGCTCAGGTGGTTTAGGACCGACTGGTGGGGGCACATCTAGGCTAGACTCTGGTAGAGGCTCCCTAATATATATATAAGTTGATAAGTAATGATATATTTAATGATACAAGAGGACAGACCTACCTTTCCTAGATTTCTCTGAGAAAGTATCCAGAAATAACAATTTACCACAGAATTGTTATTGAAATATGCGTTCAATTAAAATAAAAGAAATAGCAAACTCAGCACTTGTTTGTCAAGTAATGTGAACAACCCCAATAATTTGTTAAACAATTACTTATATCTAACCAACCAGAAACACTAATAATCAAAGACAATGCAGGAAATAATCATAATTTATCTGTTAGTTGAATCCTGAAAATTTCTTGAAACAAGCAAACAAGAGGGCCATTATGGCCCTGAAGTCGCTCACCTGTATATAGGCCCCTGGAGCGGGGCCAGTTTAAACCCCAGGGCTTTTATTTGAACAAACTTGGTAGACACCCATTAGAAGATGTTTCATGCTAAACATCTAAGGTCTAGCTCGTTGGGTTTTTTAAAAGAAGATTTTTTCAAGTTTTTTCTTTACACATATAGATAAAAACAATGACACACCTGGGGCAGGGCCAGTTTTGACCCCAGGGCTTTTATTTGAACAATCTTTGTAGACACTTACTAGAAAATGTTTCATGCTTAATATCTAAACTCTAGCTATTCGGGTTTTTTCAAAGAAGATTTTTAAGTTTTTGCTATACACATATAAGGAAAATCAATGTCCCCCGGGATGGGGCCAATTTTGACCTCAGGGCTTTTATTTGAACAAACTTTGTAGACACTCACTAGAAGATGCTTTGTGCTTAATATCTTAACTCTAGCTATTTGAGTTTTTTTAAAGAAGATTTTTTAAGTTTTTGTTATACACATATAAGGAAAATGAATGACCCTCCGGGCCGGGCCAATTTTAACCCCAGGGCTTTTATTTGAACAAACTTGGTAGACACTCACAAAAAGATGTTTCATGCCAAATATCTAAGCTCTAGCTCTTTTGGTTTCTTAGAAGAAGATATTTAAAGTTTTTTCTTTTGGTTGCCATGGCAACCAGAGTTCTGCATGGAATTAAATTCTTTGAACAGTTTTCAAAGGTGACCACCAAAGGAACATTCCTGTGAAGTTTGGATGAAATTGGCTTAGTGGTTTATGAGGAGATGTCATTTAAAGTAAAAGTTTACGGACGACGGACGGACGAAGGACGGATGGACGACTGACGGACGCTGGACGAAAAGCGATCACAAAAGCTCAACCTGTCACTTTGTGACAGGTGAGCTAAAAACTAAATTTCATTTTCTTTTACTGAATTACCTAACTAATGGTTACACAAGGTTGAATATGATGTCCCCATCTTGATTTGGTAGACAAAAATCATTTTTGTTTTTAAGATGTCACAAAGTTACAATGTGGGCTATTTTCAAGCCTCAGCAATTAAGTTATGGAACTTCAAATTGATATCTGTTATATCATGGACTAAAAATACATGTAAGTATGAAATAATAGAATGGGCATTAATTCTAAAATTACGTGAAACAGAATTTTTATTCTTATACACTTCAAGACAGATAGATGTTTGGACAGACAGATATAAGACGTAAATGGCATATGGGGCCATTTGTTCTATTTAATGCAGGGTCATTCGCCTTATGTTCTTTTGTTACGGAATGAACTCCATAATGTTCTCTTTTGTTCTGTTTACAGTCAAATGGCGCCTATTTACTTTTTGTAGTACGGACAAACAATCTGATGGACAATGCCAAATCTATATCCCTCTGCCCTTATTAATAAATGTAAAAATGACTCACTCGGGTAATTCTTCGTACATTTCATCCTCAACTAAAACTTCATCCTCAGGTACCTACAATAAATATAATTATGATTAATATTGCATCTCTATAGATGTTCTGTCAAAAAAGTCTTGTAATCTTATAAAATAATATAATATATTTTATCATTGTGACAGAGATGTTACAATTCTTCTATGACATATAAGTATGTATATGTAACATAATGATCTACCAGTTATACTTATTACTGAAGTTGGGGAACGGCATAAGGTGCTTTATTTTTGTATAAGATTAATTATATTTTATACTTCTATGGTTTCTGTATGTACATATTCCGACTTGTAATACGCACAGGTGCTTTATCATATATCTATCACCATAATGAGGAAGAATCAACATATGGCAAAAAGACAATTAAAGAACGGAGACATTTTTTACTGTGAAATGCTGTTTATTAAAAATAAACACAAGTTGCACATGGTTCCATGTAAAAAACAAAAGGAAGTATAATTCATTTTCTTTTTTCATCTTAAAGCTAAACATTATTATTTGCACACCCCCCCCCCCCCCAACACACACACTCTAGGGCCCAGATAATTACACAAAAGTTTGAAATATTTCTTACCGCTTCTTCTACACCAACATCATCATAAGTTTCTTGATCATCTAACAACTCTGAAACATAAATGACATAATATTGTAACATACATGTATTTTTGAAATATAAAGAACATAATCATCATTGATTCTGTTTAAAAGCCACTCTTTCTGTTGCAATTTTGTACAATTTTTGTATAAAGCCACAAAATCCCATTGGAACTGTTACTGTCATAAGTATGGGGGTCCTGCAAAAAACTCTCTCACTAATGGGCTATTTTTGACTGCACTTCAAACAAATGACGGACAAGGTTCATCTTACACATGACATATATTATATTGTGTGGTATTCTTAACTTTGTCAGCTTTCTCCCATGAAAGAATTCAGTGTCTATTATTGTATTACAATTTAAGCTGAGGTGAAGAGCATGTACTGAGAAGCTGTACTTTTTTTTTCTACATTTATTAACATTTTCAAGAATTCATAACACCAGATTTGTTATTTGTTAATGTCAACTGTGTTATGGTAGGGCATTATTACAATTATAATTCTTATTGTTGATCAATAAATCAGTATTAGCTAGTTGATAATTTTGGGGGATTACTTGTGAGATAAAATGTCAGAATCAATGCAACAAGGAAGAGAATTATTTGATTTATAAACTTATAATATCTATATAGATGATTGCAGATATATCCATAAATATTGTAATATTTTATGGATAAGTAGTATTTTGTGCACATTATATTTTTGGTCTTGAGTATAATAATGGATCCCCATAACACCAAACCCCAATAAAATTTGAATCAAAGTATTTTCATCATCTAATACTCTATATATATTATGGCATTTAAAACTGTTCAATTATCATTCTTTCAGAAACCAAAACAGAAAATCTTGACGGAGTAGTTTTCAGTTTGTTTTTCTCATCAAACTTTCTCATTAAAAAACCCTTTACATCTACTTTATCCCTACACTTGAAAACTTCCCCATTTTCTTACAAACACAAAACAGGTGATAGGGATACATTAAAACATTTAAAAACTTTCCTTATTTCTTTGTTGTCATACATGTATATACATGAATCTTTTCATTTGCAAGTTGACAATTATTTGGGTTGTTATTATATCTCACACGATTAAATCAAATTTCACATATCTTCAAGACATTTTTGTTATAAAGATGGTTAAACTTTGTATCACAGTGGTTACATTTGAATCATCCTATTACAATGTCAATTAAGGAAACTTATAACATTGTCAAACAATCTTCCTGGTTTAATCTACTTCAAATCTACTTCATCTATTATTATTTTATCACTCCCAGCTTTTGATCTCAACTAGTCTTGATACATCTTAAATAAGAGCTGTCACAGGAGACAGCAAAGCTCGACTAATAAAATACTGGACGCAGTAAGAAAGACAAAACTATGAAAGAAAAATCAATTATGTATAATTATGTATTAAGTTATAGTAAAAAAATGACAATTGTTAACATAAATTCCAAGATCAAGGGGAATAATTCTGGAAATAGTCATGCTAGAGTTATGACCCTTGTCACACAACATGTGTGTAATGATAAGAAATATATATTTGAAGCTTGAAGTAGATACATTAAAAAGTAAAGAAGTTATTATATTTCTTATATAAAATCCTAAGTTCAAAGAGAGATAAATCTGTAAATATTGCTTCAAGAGTTATGAACCGTGTCACATAAAATGTAATTGATGATAAGGAATAAGTATTTGAAGTTTGAGGTAGATACACCTTTAAAACTAAAATAGTTATAGTAAACAAGAATCTGTGTTTGATAAACACAAATGTCCCCGCGCTCACTGTTGTCAATAATTTAACTTTAGAGAGTGAAGTAGCTAATTTGTATGGAAGAAAACCAATCATGTGTAGAAATCTGTAATTGGCACCCTTGACCTTGACCAACTGACCCCTACCTCTATCAAAAGGAAGAATATCATGCAAGTTATTTTCCTACCAAATATGAAATAAATCTGTCAATAAATAAAGGCTGTATGGGCAAAAGTGTAAAAAATCTATTTTTAGCACTGGTGACCTTGACCCAACTGACCCCTAACTCCATCCAAAGGAAGAATATCATGCAACTTATTTTCCTACCAAATATGAAATAAATCTGTCAATATATATAAAGGCTGTATGGGCAAAAGTGTAAAAATCTATTTTTAGCACAGTTGACCTTGACCCAACTGACCCCTAACTCCATCCAAAGGAAGAATACCGTGTAAGTTATCTTCCTACCAATTATAATACAAATCTGTCAATAAATAAAGGCTGCATGAGCAAAAGTGTAAAAATATATTTTTAGCACTGGTGACCTTGACCCAACTGACCCTACCTCCATCCAAATGAGAATACCTCAATTTTATGTTCCTACAAAATATACAAGACATCTGTCGATAGAATAAGGTTAATACACCTGTAAAAGTGTAAAAAATCTTTTAACATTGGTGACCTTAACCCAAATGACCCCTTACTAAAGGAAAAGGAAGAGGACCTCCCTTGGTATGACTATTATAAACATGAAAGACATTAACTTAAAAATAAAGGCTGTATGAGCAGAAATGTTTAGATTTATTATTTTACACAAGTGACCTTGACCTAGAGACGCCTTAAGCCACAAAAAATTAGAGGACCGTTAAAGGTATCCACCTACAAATATGAAAGATATCATTAAATAAACTAGAACTATCGCTGAATGCGATTAATACCCCCACCAATGTCCTTGACAGAAGACCACTTGGAAAGGTGGTTAAGGGAATAACTTATGTGGCACAAATACATAAAAAGAAATTATCTCTGGTGAAAAAAAGACTAATTGTACAGGTAATAGTATAAATATATATTATCAAATCATGTTCGAAACAGTTACAAATAACCTTTCATTTTCCCAATGTATTAAACATTTTATTTATAAGTCAATTTTTGACCTTCAAGTGTGGCCTTGACCTTAATCTGGCACAAGGGTAAGATGGGTTTTGCACATCACCCAGTTTGGTTGAACATTTGAGTAAAGTTTGAAGAAAATCCTTCCATTAGTATAGAATTTATAGAGTAGACACAATATATTATCTAGTATTGGTTGTATGTAAATTTGAAGACTTAAAAAGGGGCATAACTTTGTCAAAAAGCAATACAGAGTAATGAAACTTTACCTGCATATCTTATTTGCCACACCTCATTTATCTTTTAAGTTTCAAGCAAATGCCTGCGCTAGTTTCAGAATTATTCAAGTACATGTTAAAATTTAAGAACATTTTCTAAGTCAATTTTTGACTTTCAAGTGTGACCTTGACCTTAAGCCAGCACAAAGGTGACATGGATTCTGCACATAACCTTGTTGAGGTGAAAATTTGAGTAAAGTTTGAAGAAAATTCTTCCATTAGTATAGGATTTATAGAGCGGACACAACATACCCGGTATTGTCTAATATTTGATTGTATGTAAATTTGAAGACTTAAAAAGGGGCATAACTTTGGTAAAATGCAATACAGAGTTATGAAACTTGAACGAACAGCATATTGGAATTGTGACCCTTCAAAAATATTTTAAGTTTCAAGCAAATACCTTTTCTAGATTTAGAAATATTCAAATAAATGTTAAAATTTAAGAATATTTTCTAAGTCAATTTTTGACCTTAAAGTGTGACCTTGACCTTAAGCCAGCAAAAGAGTGACATAAGTTCTGCACATCCCCTGGTTGAGATGAAGATTTGAGCCAAGATTGAAGAAAATCTTTCAATTAGTGTAGGACTTACAGAGCGGACATGACATACTGTGTAATATTACATTGTTCTATATTTGACCTTCAATTATGACCTTGACCTTGAGCTGACACATGGGCAACATGGATTCTGCACATCCCCTTGTTGAGGTGAATATTTGAGCCAAGTTTAAAGAAAATCTTTCAATTAGTGTAGGACTTACAGAGCGGACACAACATACTGTGTAATATTTGATTGTTTGATATTTGACCTTCAATTGTGACCTTGACCTTGAGCTGGCACATGGGCAACATGGGTTCTGCACATCCCCTTGTTGAGGTGAACATTTGAGCCAAGTTTGAAGAAAATCTTTCAAGTAGTGTAGGACTTACAGAGCGGACACGACATACTGTGTAATATTTAATTGTTTGATATTTGACCTTCAATTGTGACCTTGACCTTGAGCTGACACATGGGCGACATGGGTTCTGCACATCCCCTGGTTGAGGTGAACATTTGAACCAAGTTTGAAGAAAATCTTTCAAGTAGTGTAGGACTTACAGAGCGGACACGACATACTGTATAATATTTGATAGTGTTTGATATTTGACCTTCAATTGTGACCTTGACCTTGAACTGACACATGGGCAATATGGGTTCTGCACATCCCCTTGTTGAGGTGAACATTTGAGCCAAGTTTGAAGAAAATCTTTCAATTGGTATAGGAGTTATAGAGCGGACACGAAAATGGAGACGGACCGACCGACGCGACAAAGCGAATCCATTATAGCAGCCCCCCCTTTTTGTGGTGGGGGTATAATTAAGTAATTAGGTGAAATTTTTTGATAAATCCAACTTGGCGGAATAGGTTAACCATACAAGGCCCTATTTTCAAAGTGATAAAAAGGGAAATTACTGGGAAAATGGATGGCACATTTATATAACTTGGCAATATCATGTACATTGTATTGATAAGTAAGTGTGAAAATTATTAAGCCATTAGTTCAGATAGAACATAAGATATTTCCAACTTGCCGGTTGAGGTTATTCATTTTCTAAGTGCTGAAAAGGGCCATAACTTTGTGCAAATGGAAGCCATAGTTATGTAACTTGCCCAGATCATAAACTTTGTATGGATTAGTAAGTTTGTAAATTATGAAGCCATTGGTACAGGTAGAACTTAAGAAAAATCCAACTTGCCGCTCTAGGTTAACCTCGTACGGACAGACGGATGGACGGTTCAATTACTATATGCCCGGGGGCATAAAAATAACATTTTTCAAGTAAAAAAATCTAAGTTTATGTGGACATAATTCTTGCAATATTGGTGCTAGAGTAATGACCCTTGTCGCATAACATGTGGTTAATGATAAGATACATATATTTGAAGTATGAAGTTGATCCTTAAGAAATAAATAAGAGACAGTAAACAATAACATTTTTTAAGGAAAATTCTAAGTTCAAGGGGAGATTAATCTAAAAATATTGGTGCTAGAGTTATGAACCTTGTCACATAAGATGTGATTGATAATAAGGTACATATATTTGAAGTATGAAGTTCATCCCTTAAAAAATAAAGAAGTTACAGTAAACAAGAGGGCCATGATGGCCCTGAGGTCGCTCACCTGTATATAGGCACCCCCGGGCCAATTTTTACCCAAGGGCTTTTATTTGTTTATTTGAACAGACTTGGTAGACACCCATAAGAAGATGTTTCATGCTAAACATCTAAGTTCTAGCTCATTGGGTTTTTTAAAAGAAGATTTTTAAAGTTTTTACTATACACATATAGTTCAAAACAATGACACCCCTGGGGCAGGGCCAGTTTTGACCCCCGGGCTTTTATTTGAACAAACTTTGTAGATATTTACTTAAAGATGTTTCATGCTTAATATCTAAACTCTAGCTATTTGGGTTTTTTCAAAGAAGATTTTTAAGTTTTTGCTATACACATATAACGAAAATCAATGACTCCCCCCCCCCCGGGCGGGACCAGTTTTGACCCCAGGGCTTTTATTTGAACATACTTGGTAGACACCAATTAGAACATGTTTCATGCTAAATATGTTAGCTCTAGCTCTTTGAGTTCTTTAAAAGAAGATTTTTTAAGTTTTTACTATATGCATATAGGGAAAATCAAATACCCCCTTGGGCGGAGCCAATTTTGACCCCAGGGCTTTTATTTGAACAAACTTGGTAGACACTCATTAGAAGATGTTTCATGCTAAATATCTTAGCTCTAGCTCTTTGGGTTCTTTAAAAGAAGAATTTTTAAGTTTTTACTATATGCATATAGGGAAAATCTATGACCCCCTGGGGCGGGGTCAATTTTGACCCCATGGCTTTTATTTGAACAAACTTGGTAGACATTCACTAGAAGATGTTTCATGCCAAATATCTAAGCTCTAGCTCTAATGGTTCTTAAAAAGAAGATTTTTTAAGTTTTTACTATTATGCATATAGGGAAAATCAATGACCCCCGGGGTGGGGCCAATTTTGACCACCAGGCTTTAATTTGAACAAACTTGGTAGACACTCACTAGAAGATGTTTCATGCTTAATATCTTAGCTCTAACTCTTTTGGTTCTTTAAAAGAAGAATTTTTAAGTTTTTACTATATGCATATAGGGAAAATCAATGACCCCCTGGGGCGGGGCCAATTTTGACCCCAGGGCTTTTATTTGAACAAACTTGGTAGACATTCACTAGAAGATGTTTCATGCTTAATATCTAAGCTCTAGCTCTTACGGTTCTTTAAAAGAAGATTTTTAAGTTTTTACTATATGCATATAGGGAAAATCAATGACCCCCGGGGCGGGGCCAATTTTGACCCCAGGGCTTTTATTTGAACAAACTTGGTAGACACTCACTAGAAGATGTTTCATGCCAAATATCTTAGCTCTAGCTCTTTGGGTTCTTTAAAAGAAGATTTTTTAAGTTTTTACTATATGCATATTGGGAAAATCAATGACCCCCCGGGGCGGGGCCAATTTTGACCCCAGGGCTTTTATTTGAACAAACTTGGTAGACACTCACTAGAAGATGTTTCATGCCAAATATCTAAGCTCTAGCTCTTAGGGTTGTTTAAAAGAAGATATTTAAAGATTTTTCTTTCGGTTGCCATGGCAACCAGAGTTCTGCATGGAATTAAATTCTTTGAACAATTTTTAAAGGTGACCACCAAAGGAACATTCCTGTGAAGTTTGGATGAAATTGGCTCAGTGGTATATGAGGAGATGTCATTTAAAGCAAAAGTTTACGGACGGACGACGGACGGACGGACACCGGACGAAAAGCGATCACAAAAGCTCACCCTGTCACTTTGTGACATGTGAGCTAAAAATAGTATTTTTTAAAGAAAATTCTAAGTTCAAGGGGAGATTAATCTGAAAATATTGATGCTAGAGTTATGAACCTAGTCACATAAGATGTGGTTGATGATAAGGAACATTATTTGAAGTTTGAATTTGATACATTAAGAAATGACAAAGTTACAGTGAAAAATATTTTACTGCACCAAAACTTTAATCTGAAATCTGGACGCGGACGCCGACGCGAGTAGGATATATAAATCATAAAAAGTACATGTTCTGCCATGTATAAATCATAAATAAGTACAATATTCTCACATATATAAATCTTAAATAATTAAGTACAACCATGTTCTCACATATATAAATCATAAAAAGTACATGTTCTGCCATATAAAAATCATTAATAAGCACATGTTCTCCGATACAAATAATTCATAAATAAGTACATGTTCTCTCATATATAAATCATAAATATGTACATGTTCTCTCATATATAAATCATGGATAAGTAAATGTTCTCCTACATGTAAATCATGGATAAGTAAATGTTCTCCTACATATAAATCATGGATAAGTAAATGTTCTCCCATATATAAATCATAGATAAGTAAATGTTCTGCCGTATATAAATCATAAATAAGCACATGTTCTGCCATATATAAATCATGGATAAGTAAATGTTCTGCCATATATAAATCATGGATAAGTACATGTTCTGCCATATATAAATCATAGGTAAGTAGATGTTCTCCCATATATAAATCATAAATAAGTAAATGTTCTGCCTTATATAAATCATAAATAAGCACATGTTCTCCGATACAAATAATTCATAAATAAGTACATGTTCTCTCATATATAAATCATAAATATGTACATGTACATGTTCTCCCATATATAAATCATGGATAAGTACATGTTCTCCCATATATAAATCATAAATATGTACATGTTCTCCCATATATAAATCATGGATAAGTACATGTTCTGCCATATATAAATCATAAATAAGTAAATGTAAATCATAGATAAGTAAATGTTCTGCCATATACAAAATATGATAATTTCTATCCATATATGATAAGCATGATAAGCTAGCATCATATAATGGTCATGTGATGATAAACAATTTTAACAATGCTTGTCATTGATGAGATTTTATACATAACCAAAGTATGTGAATTACACCATAAAATTAAGTGTATCTCTCATTTATACATCATTTTAAAAAGATGAAAACTTTTCTTTTCCATATACAAAAACATATGAATAATGCATAATGTACTTGAATACTTCATAAAATATAATTTTATGAATTATATGTACTGCAACAATTCATATATGACAACTGAAAATTGGAATAAATTATGCTTCTGAAAATATCTTTCCCATAAACTGAAGAAAAATAAGAATTTGTAGAGAATCATTAGAAATGATTGTCATAATCATAAATATTATATAATTTTTGTCAAAATGATGGTGATGTATGTAAACTATATAAGCCATGCAGTCTGTTTAGGCATTTTGTAAAAGATAAATAAAAGTTTCATAAGCTAACTATTGAATATACTGACTAAATAAACCTGTATTCAAATATTTACCCTTAGGTTGGTCTCCTAGACAAGTATTTGACAATAAGTAAATTATAAACAACTACCTTCAAATGAAATCACATTATTAGTATATGTACATTTTATACCATACATGATTAACTTGAATTTACTGAAAAATTTGAATTTACTGAATTTGTGAAAAATCTGGGTAAAATGAACTTTTATAATAGAAACTTTAAGCTAAGGATATTTCAAAGTGTTTAATAATCAATAAATTTAACTAATAAAATTGAAATGGTTGACTTAGAATCTCTTACCCATCAATAATGTGGATTTAGGTTACAAGCAAGGGACTTTGAATTTTTTTATTTGATTGCATGAGTAATCTATCTTTCCAACTGATCTTGGCCTGCACATAGGTGACATGGGTATATTCAGTCACCACCTAGCAGGCGGAGTTATAAACAGATGAAACTTATTTCATCAACAATCTATCATTTCATAGACTGAGATAGATAAAGCTCACCTGGAGGTGGGGCAGGAAGATCAGCTGTAGAATCAGAGACACCGTTAAAACCAGCCTCATTCCATTGTGCCTCACTCAGCTCCTCATCCTCGGTCATAGGCTCACTGGAAATATGATACACCATAATCATAGTAAGAGGCTAAATAATCATCTTAAAATGATATTTAAATTAATATATATATCATTGTTAGATTAAATCTGATATAAACCATGGCCCAGGAATGAAAACAATATTATGCTAGTGTAAAAATATTAAATATTTGCATTATACAAACAATATTGAACTTGCGTAATATGATTTTATTCATCTCATTCAATAAATGTATTTTTGAACTAGTACACTTATTCAATATATATTCTATGTATCTTTATCTTTGATGTTTAACTAAGTGACATTCCATTGACATGAAATAATATCACAAGACCTTATCTAACATGTCATGTTTAGGTTGATCCAATATGCTTTGTTGACTTTTTTTTAAAACAGCTAGTGCAAGTGATGAAAAATACCCAACATTCATAAAAATCAATTAAACTTAAATAATTATGATGGACACATTAATTAATTCTAATTCTAACTTCATTTAAACTTGTTAAACATTTACACATTAAATTGTCAAATATACAGTATCTATTGTAATCTAAAGGCTTTTAAATGTTGTTGTTGTAATATCTGTCAGATACATGCATGTGCAGTGTTTTCATTTGTTATTAAATTATGCATAAATCATAACAAATTAAATAAGTAAAACATAAATATTTCAATCATTCAAACAAATCATAAATTGTGGTCATGAGGACATGATCATAACAATATTGTTGTTTACAACTTTATTTAAAATATGCAAGTTTGTCCACACTCGTCTAATTTTTTGTGAAGTCAATTGACTTTTACCCGATTTTCAACAGCATACTGACAAATAAAACTAATTTATGACCAGAATTAAATGTTCTGTGTGGATAATCCAATAAATCTACATTAATTCATGACTAAAGATAAAGTAAATGTAAAATTAAGTACCATGCAGAATAAACAAAACATTTTCATACACATTATTTACAAACAAAACTTAAAAACTATAATAATAATCTACTATAATACTGGAATTTCTAGCTTAAACAAAACATTTTAGATACAAATATATTTACATACATGTATCAAAGTATATAAACAATGAAATAACCATACAGCAGTCTTTCACATAACCCCTAAACTTAAATTGCATGAGTGCATAGCAAGCAGTGCAGTGGGAAAACAAAAATCATGAAAAATTCCCCTTTCTCTAAATACATTGAAATTAATCTTACTAAACAATCAACATATTTTTACTATGGTAACAGGTTGTAAATTATACACAAATGATTATATCTTTGTCAACACAAACTACAAAATGGTAAAAAAAAAAAATGAAAATAAAATTTTCATGGTAATAATCTAAAATGTGACATGCTTTATTTTCTAATAAAATAAATATCATAATGCAAATATATATATAACAGGAATTGCTTTAACATGGTTTAACCAGATCTTGATATCAATTGTTAAAGACATAATTATATATTGTTTACACTTGTTGAATTTTTGTGACCCCTGGTCTAAATTGTTCATGATAATGTAAGATTCTGAAATTTCAATATTAAAGCACCTTTCTCAGAGATTAATATGACAGGTGCACCCTCACCACACTTAATAACTTCACAGTGTTCATCATTTTTAGGGAAATTTTCAAATTATGTACTGATAGAACAGCCAACAGTGCAGACCGTGATCAGATGGCATGGGTATACTGGCTGATCTTGGTCTGCACTGATCACAAGGGTAGAATTTTTTACCACCTCAGGCTAAGGGTTATTGACAGTTTATAATTGACACACACAAAAACAATAAATAACTGGTAAGCTCACTATAAATTTTTATATTTTTTTCTGTATCTTTATAAAATAAAGCACTTCAGGATCAAGATCTGGTTTTACATGTACAGGTACTTTGGGGTTGGATGTATGTTGCCAAATACTCACATTAAAGGCACTTTTTTACTTTTGCGTGGCTTAGGTTTGGGGCGGTTGCCCCTGAAAGGTTTACAAACATACAAGCAATTATTATCAATATTACATTTACAATTTAAATTGTAGAAGCAGAATTAAAAAATAGTAAAAGCTTTGTTTAAATTCTGGCATATTCTACAGCAAAGAATACAACTACCATCACTACTACAATGATATTTCTTGTCACTTTTTGTCTATTTATTATACCAGTCTATCAAGTGATTTTATGTTGCTTCTATCATTGTCATAATTACTGCTAGGTGTACATAAAAACATGACAGATGAAGAAAATTTAATAAGATTGACTGATTATTAATAATTGTTTAAAACAGTCTATTTAGAATTCAATCACCTGTAGAGAAGTATGGGATGATTGCAGAATTTTTCAAACCAGCATCCACTAAAGATCATGATCCATTACACATATGACAATCAATGAGATTTATAAGACAATGAGATTGTATAAAGACAGTTTCTTTGTTAAAAATGCACTGGTATGAACCTATAATCTAGACCCAAGGCATTGATTAAATTCTTGTTCCATCCCAATGTATCTTTTATCTTCACAAACTTTTTCAATGATTACTTGCAATTGTTTTTCTCCACTAGCCAAAACTTTTAAATTATTCCTAACCTGCCAATTATTAACCTATCTAGAGTACATTAACACAGAAATACCAATATTCACACCTGTCAAAACACAATAAAACAGAATTTGTAAAGAAGTTATGAAAGTTTTGATACCATAGTTGTAATTTATCAGGCAGTATTATTCAATCATACAGGTATAAACATTTAGTTACTGGCAGACAATCAAAGGAAGCTAACATCAAAGTAAATATATCATAATTCTCTATCATCTACCTTTATTACCACGAAACAATTATCACAGAGGTTCTTTTTTATTAATTTCATTGTTAAATATTTTCAAGTAAATGTTATCAATACATGATGCTGTTTAGGTCATTAAGTAATTATTATACTCTCAATTTATGCTGGCTTTTTATCATCATAACTGTACACTTCTTACTTTCCAGAAAACTGAAAAAGGTCATAATCTTCTTGACATCAAGGATGAGGAAAAAACTGAAAACTGTTACAGAACAATAACTTGAGTTGATTATCTAATACATCTACATTGCTGCTGTAACAATTAAACTTTAAATTCAAACACAAAAAGCTAAGCAAATGATTTTGAAACATTGCCCTAAATTAAAACACAAAAAGCTAAGCAAATGGTTTTGAAACATTGCCCTAAAGTCAAACACAAAAAACTAAGCAAATGGTTTTTAAACATTGCCCTAAATTCAAACACAAAGAGCTAAGTTAAATGGATTTAAAACATTGCCCTAAATTCAAACACAAAAAGCTAAGCAAATGGTTTTGAAACATTGCCCTAAATTCAAACACAAAGAGCTAAGTTAAATGGATTTTAAAACATTGCCCTAAATTCAAACACAAAAAGCTAAGCAAATGATTTTTAAACATTGCCCTAAATTCAAACACAAAGAGCTAAGTTAAATGGATTTAAAACATTGACCTAAATTCAAACACAAAAAGCTAAGCAAATGATTTTGAAACATTGCCCTAAATTCAAACACAAAGAGCTAAGTTAAATGGATTTAAAACATTGCCCTAAATTCAAACACAAAAAGCTAAGCAAATGGTTTTGAAACATTGCCCTAAATTCAAACACAAAAAGCTAAGCAAATGGTTTTTAAACATTGCCGTCAATTCAAACACAAGAAGCTTAGCAAATGGTTTTGAAACATAATGCCTTGTTCTTTTACTTGAGGTAGACAGAAACTGTGGTCTGAGATCCATAATGAACTCTATTATGAGATCTACTATTCACTAACAGATTTAAAGTAACCAGCCCTACTATTTGTTATTACCAATAAATAATTTCATATACATGTATGTCGGATGACTTCCATTACAAATATATAATGTGATGTGAGATATTGTGGTAACTAAAATGATAACTAGAAATGTGTCATCATGCCACGGATGCCCCCGCATGCAGCCAAAATTTCAGATGGTGCATTAATTTTTTTTTTTCATTTTAAGTTCAAAGCCCTTAAAACTTTTCAATGTTAACACAAACCATTTCCATACAACGTTCAAGGCACTGAAATTATTCAGTCTTAACCTTTAGAAAAAGCATATTGCATATTTGTAGCCAAAATAATGGCTAAAAGAATGAGTGCTGAAACTGAAAGTTCAAAATTTTTCCAACATTCAGGAAAGATAAGTTTGTCTAAAATCATTGAACCATGACCAAATTCAAACTTAAACTGCTTATTCCTAAGATGTATCTATATTATTTTCAAAGTGAAAGGGACATAACTCTGCCAAAAAACCATCAAACCATGACCAAATTCCAACTTGACCTGCCCATTCCTTTGACATATCCATATGTCAAATTAAAATTGAATATGTAACACTGTTAGGTAGATAATGAACAGAAACTGTAAATTTCATATTATTTTCAAAGTGAAAGGGGCATAACTCTGCCAAAAATCATTGAACCATGACCAAATTTGAACTTGACCTGCGCATTCCATTGACGCATCCATATGTCACGTTTGAGTTGAATGTGTTGTACCTTGAGGGAGATAATGAACGGAAACTGAAAATTTCATATTATTTTCAAAGTAAAAGGGGCATAACTCTGCCAAAAATCATCGAACCACGACCAAATTTGAACTTGACCTGCGCATTCCTTTGACGCATCAATATGTCACGTTTGAGTTGAATGTGTTGTACCTTGAGGGAGATAATGAACGGAAACTGAAAATTTAATATTATTTTCAAAGTGAAAGGGGCATAACTCTGCCAAAAATCATCGAACCATGACCAAATTCGAACTTGACCTGTATTTTCTCATGACATATCCATATGTCAAGTTTGAGTTGATTGTGTTGTACCGTTGGGGAGATAATGAACGGAAACTGAAAATTTCATATTATTTTCAAAGTAAAAGGGGCATAACTCTGCCAAAAATCATCGAACCATAACCAAATTCGAACTTGACCTGTATTTTCTCATAACATATCCATATGTCAAGTTTGAGTTGAATGTGTCCAACCGTTCTTGAGATAATGAACGGAAACTGAAATTTCATATTATTTTCAAAGTAAAAGGGGCATAACTCTGCCAAAAATCATCGAACCATGACCAAATTCGAACTTGACCTGTATTTTCTCATGACATATCCATATGTCAAATTTGAGTTGAATGTGCCCAACCGTTCTTAAGATAATGAACGGAAACTGATGATGACGGAATGACAGAATGACGGAAGGACGGAAGGACGGAAGGACGGAAGGACGGAATGACGGAACAGGGTAACACTATATGCCCCGGCCATTACATGGCGGGGGCATAAAAACATATTTGTGGCAAATTTCATGAAAGAAATTGTTTTATACTGTGTGAAGGTGTATGATAACATACATTATACTGTGGTAACAAACATGAAAGACTCATACTGTGATATCTTACACGTGAAAAATATGTACTGTCGAAACTTACATGAAAGAAACATACTGTGATATCTTACATGTGAAAAATATTCTGCGGTAACTTACATAAAAGAGAAATACTGAGGTAAATTACATGAAAGGAAACATACTGTGCTATCTTACATAAAAGTAACATCCTGTGGTAACTTACATTACAGAAACATTCTTAGTAATTTACATACAGAGAGAATGAAAAAACTTATGTGAAAGAGAAATACTGAGGTAACTTACATGAAAGATCGAGACATACTGGGGTAACTTATATGTAAAAGACATAGCAGGAGGACACATTATGTGGTAACTTACATGAGAGAAACTGCACGTGTAGATTGTAGATTCCCACAATCATCATAAGTCTCCTCCACCTCTGTCCATCCATGCTGTTCCTTCTCTGTGGTAACTATAAACAACACAAATAACAATGGTAAAATGTTATCTTAATTTAAACATCAAAAACATAACTTTTTAAAACCAGTTATACATGGGGATTTTAATATTTCTCCTTTTATGAGTGCCGACATGCAGTAATCATCTGATCATTTTAAAGGAATTAAAGCTGAAATATTCTGAATGTAAATTTTATAAAACAATTTTCAAATCAAGAGGACTATATAGGTCAAAGCAACTTTAGTTACAAGTATTACTAGGACTATTACCTCTGAACCTTTTGAGGGTATAGAACAAAATCGCAGTCTGCAGAGACACTATATGATACTTTGTACAATCTTTTTAAAAATCATTCTAGAATTCTATTAGATTTAAATCTTTCTTTTACATCTATGACAATTGATTTTTACAAACTTATGTTCAAAAATATGTAAATGGCCTACAATATTTGTACCACTGCTTATAATTTCAATATGTGGAATCATGTGCCAGGGTTCTATGATATGAGAAATAGAGGAACTAGAAACATGGTAATTTATAAATAATCAGACAATAATCATTCACTAAAACAACTTCTGTTTTTCTTCTTAGCACTCAAACTATTATTTATTTTTTACAGTCATGATCACTTTTAGACTTAATTTATAAATGTTACATAATTATAAAATAATGATTCTTTTCTAAACAGATGGAACAAGTTATTTTAAAAGACAGACTTGCATAATATAACTAATTAAGTGTATACTTTTGAGACAGGAAAATTCTGTATATCAATTTTGGTTCTAAATTTTTAGCCTAGAACAGTTTGATTAAGATAAATCAGGTGTTATTTACTTAATGGTATCATTTCTAATGATTGACAGAATGACCAATTACTGACCATAATATACATGTAATTTGTCATTAATGGGACGATATGACATTCAGGGAATGTACAAACTGGTTGTAAAACAAACCACTTGACATTTATATGGTGCACAAATAGTGTATCCTTGTGAACATGAAACATAACAGTCCCTTGTTGTGATAACTACTGCTGCAATATTGATACAGTAAATATCAATTAAACATTGAACACTTAAATTATACAGATACATGCAAAGTAGTAACATTCATTTTATAACTTGTTACAGACATTTATATCATCTTTAGTAATTAATAATCTCCTACTCAATGTTAAGGATATTGGAATAATAATTATACCAATATCCTTAACATTGAGAAGGAGATCTAAGGGGCCAGTTACACAGACGGTCGGTCCCCAATCGGTCATTTAATTTTAAATTTACACGCTGTTATGATCGGTTGTCATGCGTGATTTTATTTCTGGTTTTCTGTGTAAACGGCCATTGGTGACAGAAAGCAAACTCAAACGGGGTTGGGTCGGTGATGAAAATGCTGAAATACTGTCGGTTTTCATCGTTTGCAAATCGGAGCTAAATCGGGCGTAACGCTGATTAATCGGTGTTTGATAGCTAGTCATCAGTGGTTAAACACTTAAATTTCTGTCAGATATGGCCGGTGATTCATATTTGGTTATCTTTGTCCGATCGGCGATATCGGTGATTAAGAGCTTGCATATCTCGTGATATAGGTTGCTGTCGGTTATTTGTAAAATATTTTCACCGATCGAGAATTTTAAACATGTTTGAAAATCCCAATCGGTAATTTTTCACCGATGAAACTTATCTTTCCCCAATAGCAGTTGATAGGTGGAAAACAAGTGACCAATAGGTGATATCGGTGTTAAATACGTTGTCATCGGTTCACTCCATAATTTGGCTAAAAAAACTACCGATCAATCACCGATGGCTCTGTGTAACTGGGGTGTAAGCTTCATTAGTGTTTTATACATTGACATATAGCTGATTTATATGTATATTTGTAATATTCCCCTTCCCATGTTTGAAACAGCATCTTATCCCATAATAATCAATGAAAATATTTTAACTGAGAATGATTTTTGGGATGATAAGATCTTTTAACATACATGTAATGCATGTTAATTTTTTTACAATTTGATCTGAATTTGCAAAATTTGCAAACTTATAATTTGAATAAACACTGTACATAATGTACATGATATTTTAAGCATTGTAATTAGGTGGTTAAATTATACAGTGAATAGAAACTTGATCATTGAAATAAACCATTTAATGACATGGGAATTTCCCATTGCTTTAGGTAAGTATTCTATCACATTTCTAAATCTTTTATGGTTTAACAAAAATGTGAACAGGTATTCCCCATACAATTTAACATAATTATGGCTACTAGGTCACAAGAAATATTTGTTTTGTTTCAATTACAGTCTAATATTTACTTCAAACTTATATTTCATAATTATTGCATTCATGTCGTTTGACTTAAATATATGACATAAAGTATATTAAATTTTGCAAATTTTGCAAATAATAATCATGATATATTATCATAATAATAACAACTTGTGTTTTATCATTTTGTCATAATTTTTTATTTGATTTGTATATATGTTTAAACAATAACAAGAGGGCCATGATGGCCCTGAGGTCGCTCACCTGTATATAGGCCCCCCACCCCCGGGCCAATTTTTACCCAAGGGCTTTTATTTGTTTATTTGAACAGACTTGGTAGACACCCATAAGAAGATGTTTCATGCTAAACATCTAAAATCTAGCTCATTGGCATTTTTAAAAGAAGATTTTTAAAGTTTTTACTATACACAGATAGTTAAAAACAATGGGGCAGGGCAAGTTTTGCCCCCCGGGCGTTTATTTTAACAAACTTTGTAGATATTTACTTAAAGATGTTTCATGCTTAATATCTAAACTCTAGCTATTTGGGTTTTTCCAAAGAAGATTTTTAAGTTTTTGCTATACACATATAAGGAAAATCAATGACCCCCCCCCCGGGCGGGGCCAGTTTTGACCCCAGGGCTTTTATTTGAACATACTTGGTAGACACCCATTAGAACAGGTTTCATGCTAAATATCTTAGCTCTAGCTCTTTGAGTTCTTTAAAAGAAGATTTTTTAAGTTTTTACTATATGCATATAGGGAAAATCACTGACCCCCTTGGGCGGGGCCAATTTTGACCCCAGAGCTTTTATTTGAACAAACTTGGTAGACACTCATTAGAAGATGTTTCATGCTAAATATCTTAGCTCTAGCTCTTTGGGTTCTTTAAAAGAAGATTTTTTAAGTTTTTACTATATGCATATAGGGAAAATCTATGACCCCCTGGGGCAGGGTCAATTTTGACCCCAGGGCTTTTATTTGAACAAACTTGGTAGACATTCACTAGAAGATGTTTCATGCCAAATATCTAAGCTCTAGCTCTTACGGTTCTTTAAAAGAAGATTTTTTAAAGTTTTTACAATATGCATATAGGGAAAATCAATGACCCCCAGGGGCGGGGCCAATTTTGACCCCAGGGCTTTTATTTGAACAAGCTTGGTAGACACTCACTAGAAGATGTTTCATGCCAAATATCTAAGCTCTAGCTCTTATGGTTTTTTAAAAGAAGATATTTAAAGTTTTTTCTTTTGGTTGCCATGGCAACCAGAGTTCTGCATGGAATTAAATTCTTTGAACAATTTTTAAAGGTGACCACCAAAGGAACATTCCTGTGAAGTTTGGATGAAATTGGCTCAGTGGTTTATGAGGAGATGTCATTTAAAGCAAAAGTTTACGGACGGACGGACGACGGACGGACGGACGCCGGACGGACGGACGCCGGACGAAAAGCGATCACAAAAGCTCACCCTGTCACTTTGTGACAGGTGAGCTAAAAATTTCAAAAGCAAGGTCAGTCATTTAATGAAAATATAAAACACATCAGTGGATCAACATTCAGTCTTTTCAAATCTTTCACTTGCAGTATTTTCAGGACCAGTACCGTTGGTCTAACATGTGGTTAAGGCTTCCTCCTTCGGATCAGGAGTTTGAAGGTTCGAGCCCCACAGGGAGCGTTAATTGAAGGATGAAATGTTTCTCGTGGAACCTGTTCCAAAATGGCTGCTTTGTGAGCCGCAAGGTAGGTAAAATGAATGGTTACCGATTTCTATCCGCCTCAGGCGCCTGGCATAGTTGTAGGAGTTGGGAGGTACCAGGTATGCAAGCAAAAGTCAAAAATGGCTGGCCCTTTTAGTAGGGGTGACACTATAATAAACAAGAGCCATGTCAACATGGCCATCCCCCGCCGAATGTGTTTGCTCATCGGAAGAATGTATATGTAATAGAGCGGAATAATTCCATTTTAAGAGGTCTTTTGGTAATGAAAACTGATGGCTATAGTGATTACAGATTTGAAACCTATGTGAATACTGATGGCTGAAAATAACAAAGGGCAATTACTGAAAAATAATGCAGGGTAGGTTATCATTGTGTGCTGCATCCCTCCTCAGTAAAATCTATCCACCTATGAAGTTTCAAGTTGATACCTCAAATACTTTTTGAGAAAAAAATTGAATTGAAAAATTAAGTATGAAAAAGAACAAAGGGCAATAACTCAAAAATTATAAAAGGTAGAGTTATCATTCTTGTGCAGTGCACACCTCCTGAGTGAGATCTATGCACCTATGAAGTTTCATTTTGATATCTCAAAGGCTTTTTGAGTTATGCTCTGGACAAAAATTAATTTTGAAAAATAACAAAGGGCAATAACTCAAAAATAATGCTGGGTAGAGTTATCATTCTTAAGCACTGCACTCCTCCTCAATGAGATCCATCCACCTTTGAAGTTTCAAGTTGATACCTCAAATACTTTTTGAGATAAGCTCTGGACAAAATAGCATGAAAAAAAAACAAAGGGCAATAACTCAAAAATTGTATAGGGAAGAGTTATCATTCTTGGGCACAACATTCCTCCTCAATAAGATCTATCCACCTATGACATTTCATGTTGATATCTCAAACACTTTTTGAGTTATGCTCCACTCAGGTGAAAAATTAGGTATGAAAAATAACAAAGGGCAATAACTCAAAAATTATGAAAGGTAGAGTTATCATTCTTGTGCACTGCACACCTCCTGAGTGAGATCTATGCACCTATGAAGTTTCATGTTAATATCTCATAGGCTTTTGGAGTTATGCTCTGGACAAAAATCAATCTTGAAAAATAACAAAGGACAATAACTCAAAAATCATGCACGGTAGAGTTATCATTCTTGTGCACTGCACTCCTCCTCAATGAGGTCTATCCACCTATGAAGTTTCAAGTTGATAACTCAAATACTTTTAGAGATATGCTCCGGACAAAAATGTCGGACGGAAGGACGGACGGACGGAAGGACGGACGGAAGGACAGAAGGTCGGACGGACGGAGACTATTTCTATATCCTCCGCCGAAAATTTTCGGCGGGGGATAACAAGACCTTTCATTTTTCCTGGTGACAGGAGAAAAAACCCTTTAAATTTTTTACTAAATGATTTGGTAGTCTGTTCCCCACCATTAGATTTGATAATTTAGTGGTTTGTTGCCCTCTTAAAAAATATCTGTTCTTAGCTGTATGTGATTTTTCATGCTCTTATCAAACATGTGCGAAACATTTTCAACGTGAGTCCAATGTAAATTTCACTTATCAACATGATCAAATAGAAACATTTCATCTTTACAGATCTTACTAACTCTCTTTAAAATTTGTGATTTAAAAACCTTAAAAAAAATCTCAATGAAAACAACATCACAATTTTCCATCACTTTCTTTTTCTTTTAAAGTGACTGTAATACAAGAAATAATAATGTTGATAACATAATTTTAACATGATCATAACCAAATGCTGTTGTACATTATTTTTGAAATTTAAACAGTTATTTGTGATACTGTTGTGATATTTGCTATTTCCTACCTAGTTAACTTCAGCATTCTGATTTTTTCTTAAAGGCTGTGAGGACAATTAATACTCTTGTGTAACAAGAGTTTGAGGACACAATATCTAAAGCAGATTGTCACCTTTATAAGAGCGACACTTGTAGTGTTAAGAAAATATGGAAAAGCTATGCAGTTTAGTTAAATATAGCAGTGACAAGGGATATGAAACAAGTTCAAAAGGGACATAACTCCAAAAATATTGCTTTCATAATTATGCCCCTTGTCTAACAACTGTACCTTTCCATGATAAGCAAATATTTCAAGATTCATATTGATAACTTTTAAAATGTTTGAAAACTGGGCTATACTAAAGTTTTTTGCAAGATGACAATGATAAAATTAATGCCACAGCAATCCTAATAATTTCATATTAGACAAGAACTATTAACCCATTACCCCATGAGCATTCTGTGAAATATGGCTGTTTTCATTGAAAAGTCTCCCATTACAAGTTCAAGTTGCTATAAAACTGCTTCAATACATCCCCCTTCTGGCAACCCCCTGATGTATCTTTTGGATGGGGGACGGCGCAGAAAAAGTGGTCAATTTTTTAAACAACATTTCTCAAACAAAAACAAGTGTTTTGGGGCCTAAATAAATGCAGGCAATTTTTCACCATTTGAGAAAGCAAAAAGGGGGGTGGTGAAGAAGGCGTATATATCTGGTAATGGGTTAAATGACTCCTTGGTCTACCACTGTCATATCAAACAGATAGTATACTTGCACATCTATTTAAATTATTTCAAGACTGGACTTATCCCTTTAAAGTTCCCTTTCTAATCTGAAGGATTCCTTTGTCATTTTGATAAAGAAAAATACATGTAACATTTCATTTTTAGCATATCTGAACTTGACACTTCACACAGAAGTACTTTGTAATTACATTTCTCATTCAAATTCTTAATTCTGACAGTACATTATCAGTTTAACCTAATAATCTGCTCTATTTGTGTAATAGACTTGCCCAAGTTCTTTAAAATATGGAACAGTCCATCAAAAGTTTTAGGGTTTTTAATATGAAATTACAAAATCTAAGCTACCAACAGTAAAAATCTTACGGTCAGACTGAACAAAACTGTGCAGGCAGAGTAATTTTGTGGTAAAGGCTAAACAATTTTTGTTAAGGGTGAAAAAAGGCAAAAATTACAATAACTAAAACCTAGAATTTAGACATATTTGTTCAAAATGTCGGCAATAATAAACAAAAGATACTAGCTTGATAAAGAGATATAAAGGAAATGTATCTTAAGTGATGTAGACTAAACAGTCCTGAGTACAACAGGAAACAAAGGACAAAGTACAACATATTCCTCAATTATACTTTCATCATGAAGTATATTACATATCAAATATGACTATGTTACTTTTCCTAACCTTAAGTTTTTATATAATGGTTTTCTAGTTTAAAGAATATTTCTCTGAGTATAGGAGCTATATGGAGCTAAAATACCCACAGTTTTGCTGATGACATATTCAAATTTTGTTCATAAAATTGTTATAGTAATTGAAGAAATGTTGACTTTAGGTAAAGTTTCAATACGAATTTATCTCATTTACTTTAAACTCTACCCTTGTAAATGGTAACATTTGGACAGTTGCAGTTTGTCGTCTGACAATTAGATTATTCTTCATGATAAATTGCAGATATTTAATTCACCACAAATACATTCATATTCTATATAAAATGTGAGTAAAGTACACCAATATTATATATAACAACAGCCTGTCTCGGGACAATGAACAGCAAAAGGAAGTATTTTAACATATTTTGACGTTAACATTCAAGTGATTAAAGAAACAAAATCTTAAGTATGATAAGTGTCCATGTACAAATCACCTCTATCTAAAAATATTCTTCCTGTTGTATTCAACACATCACTATGGTAACCTTTTAAATCCTGATCAAATAAAAACTTAATAATTTATACAAAATTTCTTGAGGACTTTATAATGCACCGCAAAAAAATGGCAGAGGCATAATTATAGGCTCAGTACAGTGTCCATCCTTCATTTTACCCAATCTGAGGGGAATTTATAGACATGTTACAGTTTGTGTGCAAGTTAACATTATGTCTCAGAAATTGTAGTTTTTTGTATTGAAAAAGTAGTTTGTGAGGACAGGTTGAAAGAACAACCATATAATGACATTAATGTCTATCTCCTAAGAAAGGGCATCCTTCCTTTATCCATCCACACTGCGTCCATCCATACCGGGCATTAAGGTATGGATTAAGGTGGATTTTGAAATAATTTCGCATACATGCTCATGTGTAGCACTGACTGATACTATGTGTGGCACATTTGAATCGAAGGTCTCAAGCTAAAAGGTCAAGGTCACATTTGTCTGTCAAAAGTCATTATTAGATGAAGGTGTGTTGTGCATAAATTTGATACATGTATTTATCACACACCCTTGCCGATTTTGCGACTACGTGCATATATTTTGACGTGACCTCATTAGCGTTATACAAACATAGTTTAAAGATGCGCTAAATGTTAGCGTTATACTATAGGTGCGTTAATGAAAAATTACTCTTATTTCACTTTAAACGGTCTTTATTTTGGGTATGTGATAAATAGAATATTAGATTCGTGTAAGTTCATTACTGAATTTATTGCACTCGTTGAATAAAATAATATTATGCTCACCAATGGCTCGCATAATATAATTTAATTCAACTCGTGCAATAAATTCAGTATTGAACTAAGTCTTACGCTCATTCAATATCCTCTATTTATGGATGGATTTTGAAATAATTACTAGTATACAAAAATATACTTCTAAAGATGACAGTCATGTAGTGAACAATATCCTGTTTATTGTCCCAAAGATAAAGGTCAAAAGTCATGATATCAAAGTGCACTAGTGACAAATTTTACAATAACCTCAATTAAACTTTTAAGGTAAAATTTCATATAGGTACATGGATGGTCAAGTCTCTTTAATAATTCATGGATGGACTTGTCTGACTTGTCATAGACTTTTCGCAACAAAACCTGAATTTCATAGTGACAAAGCTGATGGTCTATACATGGATGTCAAAATAGTTCATTGATGGTTAAATTATGTCTGGTCATATATTTGCCATCCAATCATGGATGCTTAACACTATGAGGATAAAAGTTCTGAAAGTATTTTTGTTGTTGATGTTTAAGGAGTAATCATGCATTGGTTGTAAGTCAAAGGTCATGTTCCATATTTGTCTAGCTGTAGGGTCATTTGTCTGTTTCAAATGACAATTCTATTCTATACTGGGATCCTACATGTTTACCGGACAATCAGTTTACTGGACAAAATCTATTCCTGTCAAATAAGGCTTTATTTTTTGCTTCAATTCAAAAATCATCCAGTCTGAATCGTACACACACTTTCTACTGCAAAGTAAATAACAACAAAACCACTCTCAGGCAAATATTGTTGATTCAGTTCTTTATTTACTAACAATTATTACCCTTTAGTTTACTAGTTATTCCATGACCTGGTCATGCGGGGGAATAATCTGTTCTGCGCATTCCCGAAAATTGAGGCCCTTTAAATGGGTTATTTAACTTATTTTAGATAGATTTTACTTTTAATTCTTCTCAAAGTTAACTCGGGAGACAATCGTTACATATGTTAAGGATAAAAAGTAATTTTATTTCGTTCAAACAATATCTTGTTGTTGTCTTTAACAAAGAAATGCAAATTAAAAGTAAAAAACATATAAGGAAATGGGTTAGGCCCATGAGAGGAAACTCTACATGAAATGTACAAAAAATAGACTTTATGGCTTTTGCAACATGCTACATGATGATCAAAAGGAAACTGTATGAGAAAGAACAGAATTCCATTTGAATATCAAAATGTGTCAAACTTTTCAGGATCATGAAGAATCAGTATGTTAATTGAGTTAATAGTTTTTATTTCAATTACACCCCTATATTGGCCTCTTCGTAACAAACATGGCTGCTGTGTCTATTTTTAGTGACATACTGGTTTTTTTCCAGTATCTTAACATTGCCATTCAATAGTCGTAATTTCCTTGCTTAATTTCAATTTAACACTTCAAAAATTTTTGAAACACAATGTCTGGTAAATTGAGTTGTCTACATGATTTTTTTCCTCTTTTAATGCCCTACTTTAAAGACACATTTCTACGGTCAAATGTTTAATTTTATGTTTGATAAAGGAATGTTTACGTATATTAATAACCCACAATTATTTGGGTAAAATTTCATTCTTTTCTATTATTTTAAATAAAAGTTACAACGAAACAACATCATATTTTGTCCGGTAATATGTAGGATCCCAGTATACATAATTATGTGAATATTATATTGTAAGAGAAAAATTTCTTTTACATTAAATCAATCCTTTCAACTTCTCCCTATGTCTTTAAACTTCACCCTGATGTGAGACTGAGTTAAAGCACTTTATTGCTACCCCTTCTTTATAGCAATAATAAACATTCCTACCCAGTTACAATTAGATCCCTTATCTTAACTGCAGTTTTTATCTTAATTGTTCCAATGTTAATGAAGTCTATAGACAAGCATCTCTGCATTCCTGGTGTAAATTTTCACATTCTGTATCTACATGATTTTATTTACAGGAATGATCATATCATTGCTATGATACCTTCACATTAGTGTACTGTCTACAAGGCCGACTGGGGGAAAAATGTGAGAATATATGAGAACATAATTTATGAGAGAGAAGAAAATGCAATGCTTATAAAAAAAATTACAAAATTAATATGGAAAAAACATAATTCATTCTGTATACAAGTCATGAATTCTTTTCATTGAAATCTGTGTCATAAATAAATATATATATATATCAGTAAACATTAGTCCTATTTAGTTCTAGGCCTTAAAGCAGGAAACTGTAATTTTATAACTATTGTGATTTTTGCTAGAAACACTGAATTTAACTTTAACAAAAAAATGTTAATTCAAATGATTATGCCAGTATTCTGCACTGAGACACTGAATTCTCTGAAATGTTTATCATCTCATGAGCTTCACAAAGTTGAATAAGTCCCAGTACAGATTGTTCCCAGCAGAGCACCTGACATTTTCCTGATCAATCCTGGAAAATCTAGTCATGTCAGCAAGTCATTATATCTAAAATGAAGAAATTTGGACAAACCTAAGTATTTTGTTAGATAATTTTGTTAATTATCTTTGGGTAATTAATTCCTTGTCACTCATATGTTTCTCTCTATGTATCTTTCATTCTGTCTTCATATTTATTTATTTCTACATTCTTTTGTGGGGTAATTTTGTTCACAATGGTTACCACGTGCAGGAAATAATAGATACATCTGGTCAAGATTTGACATTGTAAATTCAGGAATTTTCTGTATGTACGTTTTTCTCTCAACTATGACGAGACCCTATCAATCCTGCCAAAAACCCTAAAATCATTTCTGGCATACAACTAATTATTTTAACATGTGTTCAACAATACCTGGGGAAGTTTTAGCTCTCTGTCAAAAGATGCCTTTACTTGGTTATCTCTGAGACAGGGGCAACTAAAAGGCAGAGTTATTCAATATTCATTACACATTATTTTGAGAAGTTGGTAAATATTTTATTATGAAACAACCTTATTAAGATAACTGTGACAATTCGTTCAATTAGTTTAAGACTGCAATGGCATTAATTGAACATAATTATGTCTTGTATACAGATACATTTCTGATATTAATCACTTATTATATCATCAACACCCCTATGCGCCCTACTGACATAAAGAAATTCAACAGTAAAAAGTAAAGATACACAACTGTCAGAAACAACTGTCCGAAATATTGATAGAATATTTAATAATGCATTTAATCAACTGATTTTTATTCAACACTCACTAAGTACTAACATGTTTTCATACAATGTATCAACACAACTAGTTTTAATGATAGACTGGCAAGATTTTTACATGATGACAAAGGTAAGTAAAATGTTGATTGTAATACATCAATGTTTCCAACTCTTTTAACCTATCTTTCTACATTAACATTCTCTGAAAAAAATATGTGGATTGGTGTGCAATAAAACAGTCATAAAACCAGATAGGAATGATGAAAAAAAAAAAGCTTCATTAAATAGAATGATAAAAAGGCAGACATACGAAAGACTTTCATGTAGATCCTGAAATGTTGATGTGAACAGCAATAGACCATTTATAGATAACTTATCACATGTAAATAAGTTACCAATTAGACACATTTTTTTCTCATAAAAAATTATTAAATAAGCCGTGTCACGACAAAACCAACATAGTGCGATTGCGACAAGCATGGATCCAGACCAGCCTGCGCATCCACGCAATCTGATCAGGATCCATGCTGTTCGCTAACTAACTCTATTACAAGTAGAGAAACTGATAGCGAACAGCATGGATCCTGATCAGACTGCGCGGATGCACAACTGGTCTGGATCCATGCTGGTTGCAAACCCACTATGTTGGTTTTGTCGTGACATGGCTCAAATAAGTATTAAAATTTAAGAATTTACAATACAGGTATCAGATAATGAGATATCCATTCAACTTGATTAAAGTGGCCAAAATAGTTTCAAAAAACTAATTTAGGGCTAGAGTGGTATAATTTACCCAGTGCAGCAACAAGACAGTAATGTTATACATTTTGACAAAAGTTACAAAACATTTAAAATTATAGTGTAGTGTCCTGATCTACCTCACACAAAGACAAATCAAAATTTCTTCCCTATAGACAATTATCTACCAGGTCTATACTACTGTATAAATGTAAAACAGATATTTACAATAAATTACAATTTAGTATAAATGTTCCTTTTTATATTTTCACTCTTTCATAAAGTTTTTACAACCCTTTGCAAGACAAAACTAAGTTAACAAATAAAATACTCATATCTGGAGCAATGCAATAATACTCATAATGATAATTATTAAAAAGATAATTAAAATATATTATATATAAGTCTATCCAGCTGACACAGAAGATGTAACAATGACAAGAACAAACAAGAGGGCCATGATGGCCCTGAGGTCGCTCACCTGTATATAGGCCCCCGGAGCGGGGCCAGTTTAAACCACAGGGCTTTTATTTGAACAAACTTTGAATACACCCATTAGAAGATGTTTCATGATGTTAAGTTTTTACTACACACATATAATGAAAAACAATGACCTCCCCTCCGGCAGGGCCACTTTTAACCCAAGGGCTTTTATTTGAACAAACTTGGTAGACACTCACTAGAAGATGTTTCATGCCAAATATCTAAGCTCTAGCTCTTTGGGTTTTTTGAAAGAAGATATTTAAAGTTTTTTCTTTCGGTTGCCATGGCAACCAGAGTTCTGCATGGAATTAAATTCTTTGAACAATTTTTAAAGGTGACCACCAAAGGAACATTCCTGTGAAGTTTGGATGAAATTGGCTTAGTGGTTTATGAGGAGATGTCACTTAAAGTGAAAGTTTACGGACGGACAATGGACGCCGGATGAAAAGCGATCACAAAAGCTCACCCTGTCACTTTGTGACAGGTGAGCTAAAAATGAAAACCTGATACACAGAAACAGCTGCATAAATTAGGATCTGAGAAGCAAATTTGTTCAGTATCTACCTATGCTTACAATGCAATAAGCGTTTTTGTCATTAGTAATACATTATACATTGTATCTAATAAATAAACAGATTGAGAAGTACCTGAAAATTCAATGAAGACATCTATTTGGAGAAAAAAAATCTAAAGCCATTTTTGATATTATTGACTTTCAAGATAAAGAAATGTGTTCCAAGTTATTAAAAAAAAGATTTTGCTCCATTTGCACATCCTCTTTTTTTCATTTTATGATATAAAACAGTTGTCAGACAATCATTGGACTTTTTTCCATTTTTTTGTAAATATTTCTATGATACTTTATCTAAAACCACTAGATTTATAAGATAAACAACCTTATCTCGGAGCAACAAATTCATCTTGTAGGTATAAGAAACAATCAATATGAAATACCTAATGTATATATTATATGCCTGAAATAAATTTGCAGATAAAATTTTGTCTAATAGATCACTAAAATAAACATAGTATTACTAATAGTCAACCAGGTTCATGAAATAATTGTGCATCTTCTATGAATAGCATGAAACTTGGTATGAAAGGGAAATGTATTTCATTTTATTTCAGCCTGGGATCCACTTTGTAAAAATCCAAGATGGCCACCAAAATCCAAGATGGCCACCAAAATATAATATTAATTAAGGGTCTCCTTGCTTAACCCATTACATCATATACACGCCTTTTAATGCCTTTTTCACACACCCCCCCCCTCCCGGGGATGTGCCCCCTTCTGTTTGGGGGGTTTGAAGGGGGGCGGAGTCCCCCTCATCGCCAAGAAAATTTTGGACCTGTGAGAGGCTGTAAATGACCCCAGATTGATCATAAGGTAACGTGTAACCAACGCTGAAAAGCATTTGACTCTATCTCAATCCATTGAGAAGTTGCAGCACTTTGAAATCAATTTTGATGGAAAAAATCAACGCAAAATAGTGATTTTTGGCAATTTTGAGATGTCCCCTCGTTGCCATGGTAACAGAAAATTTAAGCCTGAGCATGTTGTTGCAAGGGCAATGGTCCAGTCAACATTTGTGCCAAGTTTGATTAGTGTTGAAGCAGTTTTTATAGTATTACAGCAATTTGAACTTGTAACGGGAGACTTTTCAATGAAAACAGCCATTTTTCACAAAATGCTCATGAAGTAATGGGTTAAGGTCAATAAGGAGAGCATCTGATTGGTAACTCATGGGTTGCTTGTAGGATCCTTGGACCAGGGACAATTGATCACTGACATTTAGTCTAACATTTGGTCATTTGACTGCAGATTCAGAAATCATTCAGGATTTGTTCATAATTAAAGTTGGTCACTAAAAATGAAAAAAATGGTAAATACCACTGGTCAATTTTCCAAGAAAGCAAGCTGTGTGAACCAAGCCAAAATATTAAAATGTATTAAAATTGGTGTAAATACCAAACTAATAGACAAACCATCTTAGATCTTAGTGATTACTTAAACATTATATATTACAGATTTCTAGACTTTATTTCAGTTTCTTCGATTTATTTCAGATGTTTATATATTAACAATTTTTTTTTCAAAGGGGAGCTGGACCGTAGATAATGTTGGTATAACTTTTGGTCCAACCCTTTTGTATGTACATTATATATATGCTTAAGATAATGATGTTAGATTGTGTAAATTTATCATGTACAAAATATACAATAAAATATTATTAAACTAAAACAATTTTTCATTGGTTAGCAGTGTAAATAGCCAAGAGTACAAACTGTAGAAGTGGGGAAAATAATAAATAATGAATGTTTTACTCTTAGAATGGTGCTACACAGAACCATATTGCACACAAGTTAGCCAGCATAATCATCTGTACAGTCTGACAAATTAAAATTTAACTATTATACTATCTCCTGCTGAATTTTAGTATGCTGACCTGAATTCAACACTGGAAATTCCAAATTCAAACCAGGAAATAGCCATTGTACAGATTTAATCAAATGCAGCAGATGTATACAGTAAATTTCAATAAGAATAATTTAAAATAAATTTTCTGTTTGGCTTACCTATATTTTCTAGTGCATCTTTATAGTCCTGTTCAAGGGCATTAACATCTATATCACAATCTAGTTTAGCTGGTTTTTCAGGGGGAGAATCATCACCTAGACAACTTTCAGTATTTTTAAGAAACCTTTTCCCATCTATAACTCGTATCACAGTTCTAACTGATTTAACGTTTTCTCGATTTTTGGCACTTTTCAATCTGTTTCGCCATTGAACAGCATTAGAACCATCTGCAGGGCCTATTGGAATGATAGGCTTCACTGCTACAGAAGCTGGGCTAGTCTTTTTAAGTTCTACATGTTTTAGTTTTGCTTTAAAATCAACATTTGAATCACTTGTTAATGCTGCTACCTTAGCTAACACATCTGCTCCAGATCCAACACCCCTTGGAGAATTTGGTTTTGGTGAATCTGACTGAGTCTTTGGAATGCTTGAATCAGTTGTATTCTCCCTCGGTGATACTTTTCCAGTAGGAGATTGTGGGGGTTTGACTGGTTTTACACTGTTAAGTGCACCAAACTTTTGAGATAATGCATTTTCTAAAGCCTCTTTGTTTTTACTTGGAGAAATGCCATTTATTTTCGCATTATTATTTGAATCACTCCCCCACTTGGGTGGCTTAATAGCTGTTTTAGGTTTAACTTCTACTGAAGCATTTTCTAATTTTTGCCGAAAGGCCTCTGGAATGTTTACTTTACTGTCCCTCTTCTTTCCTGGTCCATTAAAGCTTGCTTCAGAAGGTTTATCCTGAGAATTGTCATCCACAGTGTTTATTGCACTCTTAGGTTTAAATGCATTTTCAACATTTCCATCCTTTTTATCCCCTGCTGCACAAACATTAAGGCCTGGCCCACCTCCATATTTTGGAAGCACTTTTGGCTTAGAAGTTACATTTGGTTTTGGTCGTAGAGGAGGAGTTTCAAACTTGCTCTGCGCCCCCTCAAAGCGGGCTTTGATGGCACTTAAACCACTTGGTTCATTCATTTCTTCTCCAGTATCCCCAGTATCATCATATATATCTTCGTCCTAAAATGATAACCATTATTAACAACATTAAAATTTGTATTATTTCATGATAGTCTGCACATTTCAATGTGTCAAACATGCAATTTTTCATTTGAAAATTGTGAAGTTTTTATCATTTATATACATGTTGCTGAATATTATTTAATCATTTTCTCTTTTTGAAAGTGAATAGGTCAACAATGGCCACATTTTTCATAAGTATTTCAAATATTCATTTGGATATAATATTCCTACATAATGTTGCTTGAAAAAATAATTGATCAAGTTCTATGTGTTTTAGAATTAACATTTACAAAATGTATAAAATTAATAATAATATTTTATTCTTACTAGAACATCTTATTATCTGCCTTATAAATACATACATAATGTACAACATCCGATAATGTACCTCACATTTGTCAACAACTTCCATGTATAAATTTCTTTTGTGATTTGTTGTAATGTTTATAATACTAAATACTACTGTATCAACGTAATTATACATTGTATTACAGACCTTCCATTATAGACCATTGATGAAATTAAAATTCTTAAAGAGTGTGCTTTTTTTTGTTGGGTTTTTTTTGCTGAAAATATTTAGGAATGCAGACATTCTATAATTTGTTGTAAAAACTAACATAAAAACATATTTGCTTAACTTTTAATTCTTTACAATATCTGCTATAAATTCACCATTTTTATTCAAAATATATAATTAAACTCACATTATTAACAGGAGTACTTATATATGAGTTTTCCGGCATGAATAAATAGATGGTGATATAATGTTTCCGCAGATTTAGATCTTTAGATCTTTGACCTTTAAATTTAACAATATCTCCTTGTAAACATGATAAATCTGAGAATATGGTAATTTCTAGGAAATGAATCTGGTGTAAATATCATTGTAGCATATTTAATGTTTATACAATGAAAGACTGCATTAGAGGCCATATTTTATGAAGTTTCTTTCTTCTGACAGTCAGGTAAACTTTTATCTACATATAACAAATGTCAGATTTCAATGCATTATGGACATTCTGTCAACCTTAACTGATAAAATATTTGAAATGAATTTGAATAAGAGTTCAATCATAAACAAATAACACAAAAAATACTTACCCCCTGCTTAATCTAAAAACCAAATTTGATTGATAAATTTAACATTAAGTGTTAAGATATCTACATGTATAGCTACATGTATAGAAGATTATCAATTCTAGTTAAATGCACTTTATCTCACCTAGACACATTGAATGTACATCAAAGTGGCATATAATGGTGGCATTAACTAAAACCTGGAATGGATTGTACTTTAATACCCATCAAAAATGAAAGTGAAATACAAAACGAGTGTTAACACCATTAACAACTTGATGTATCATTTACTTGTAAATGTTTTGATATTTTACAAAAGTCTGTCAAAGCCATTAACTTATGTAGTTTGCAAAAAATAAAAATATTTTCATTTATAATTTCAAAATCTGTATCATAATTTTGTAACAGTACCATCCCTATAATGTCCGAAGTAACAACTGTCTTTCATATAACCTTACTTAGTATATAATTCCTTCCTGATAAGTAACAACATGTTAAACAAAATTACAAAGGAGTCATTGTACATGTAAAGTTTGTAAACCAAAATACTTGTTTAAACGGATACATGCACTTGAAATTAAGAAGAGCAGACAGCCCAGTTAAATTCATAAATTTATTCATTCTCCAAAATATCTTCTTTTTTCTGGTATGATTGATATATTAAGTTTGTGATTATTTTCATTCAATTTATATCACATGCAACCACTTTTTCAGACAAATTTCTTTCCATCAAATTTTCTATAAATTGTGCATGTTTCCAACCTGTTAATTTTTATATTTATTTTTACATTTAAAATTGTTCAAGTACAACTCTTAAATATCATGAAAAAATTAATCACATTTATTTCAAATAAACTTTATAAATAAAATTTATCAAGGTCCAAAAGAAAGTGTTTCATAAATTCCACACTCAAGAAGAACAAAAATTAAAACAAAAACTCCCATCCTAGACTTTGTTTAATGCCATCACTATCAATGAATACAGCAGCTGGTATATAAAGCACAAACATGTGATAAAGATAAGAAACTGAGAAATTTTATCAAAGGTGAGGAGCTTATTGGCCAGTAAAAAATCTCAATAGTTTGTATCAAATAACATTTGGTTGAAAATCATACAGACTTTGCAGTGTTTATGAAAACTTTTAGCCCATCTGTCCAAGTTTCATAAAATATATTGTTAACTTTATAAGTGCATATTTCTTAAGGAATACAGTAGCTGTTAACTGAAGACATAGCTGATTGTTAATTTATTCTTACAATTCTTAACATTTTGTTCATATGTACATGTATTGATAATAATTGATATGAAAAACAGACTTCTTTACTTATCTGATTAAATGCTACACAGTTACTTACAGTCACTATTTAGTATGCTGTATACCTGAATCATACAGATCAGGTTGTATTTTATGTATAAACATTTTTTTTCATATAAAAGAAAAATGGAATCAGAGATTTGATAAATGACGCTTATATTATAATATAAAATACATTTTGTAAAGTAATCTAAATGAAGTTGACAATTTTGATTAATGAAGTGAATTTTTGAAGATATGATATTAATGAGATTACAATACAACATAAAACAATAGGTAGGGGTTTCATTATAGTTGGAAGAAACTTGGCATTTCTTATTGGGTAGACCGTAGTGGGCATACTAGCCAGGAAGGAATGTAAAAGAAATGACCAGAATTTTACAAGCCAAGTGACCTACAATATGCTTGCTCCAGGCCTAGATTACACTTGACAACCTGGTCATAATGAAACCCTTGAGTAGGTCAATGTTGTAATAGAAAAAAGCCTGTTTTTGGTTAATATGTAGGCATATAAACAATACATTAAAAAGTCACTACACAAAAAGATAAAGTTTGAAGAAATGTTTGAAACACTCTATGTATTATACAAAATTAGAAACAAAGTATGACACCTCATGCTGCTGTGCATAGTTTCAATGAATTGTGCATAATCTAAACATAGCATAGTGAATAGTTACCTAGCCAATGAATACTAAATCACACTCTGATAGAAATGTCAGACTTGTACTTTAGCTTGTATAGTAAGAAAACTGTACAAAAAAACTGTTTCTTTTTAAGAGGGAAAACAAAATTTTATCATATTTTAAATAATTATTGGATGTTAAAAAAAGTTGTCTATGAAAGTAACACAATACAATTATTTTTAAAACTAAGCTCAATTATTATTAAACAAAATACTTTGAAGTGTTCTTAAAGAGGGATTAAAGCACCAGTCAATAGTTATCACAGCCACACCTCCTTTCCCCTCCCCAAGAGGAAGTTCATGTTGTTTTAAAGAAAAAGCGTAATTTTGTCTGTCAACAAAAATACTCATAAATATATTTTTATTATGCAAAATGCAAGTTGCTTCATGATATTGTTAAGGGTCTTCTGTTTTTAGGCAGCTTTTTACTTTAGGCTGGTGAAATTAAAATAAAAAATATGTATATATATTTTTCTTTATTAATATAACATATATTTTTTTTTTGGAGGTGGGGGGATTTTCAACCCCAAATATTGTGAAATTCCTGGCCCTTGCAGGCATGCAATCTCCAGAATGAAAGGAAGACCCTATGATTAAACAATGACAAATCTATTTTATTTATAGTTTTTAGTTTGAATCAGAATTATTCCAACTAATTGGACTTAGTTTATTATGGATGAGAGAGCACTTGATTAAGTAATTAATTTTAATATCTAAAGTAAAAAAATATAAATATTATATTACAAACTGAAGTACCAGACATATACATTAATACAAATAGTATAAACAGGAGAACATCAGAAATTATATCTCTCCAGAAGTACATCTTTTATAGAGGAGTAACTTGGATACACAGACACTTTTGGGTCACTATCTCATATGGGGACCATACTCAGAATGCCTAGAAAATAGTGGAAATAGTTTTTAAAATTAAACAAGTTTTCTGATTACGGAAGATGTTCCTTTTGCATTAAAATGTCAAAAGATTTTTTAATGACAAATGACTGGGATGCAGCGTCATAACCCAAAAATGTCTGTACGGTATCTAGGCACACTGAGGAGCTGGACATTCTATAAATAATTGAAAAAAAAAGCAAATTATTAAAAATAATGGCAAATATACCCCCTCTATACAATAAATAAACATTTATTGTATAGAGGGGTATATTTGCGGTTAGTTTTTAATTATTTGCTTATATTTTTCAATTAATATTTATAGAATGACAAGCTTCTGTGAGAATAGGATATATTTAAATCAATTTCAACAAGTAACACAACCAGGTACACACGTTTTTCTTTACTTACGTCTTCGAACATGTTTAAGCTAATAATCCTAATACACTGTGGCCATTAACTATCCTTCATAAATCAGTGACCATCGAATCAACCATCAGTAGGTGTAACCTGTTAACTGTCAATAAAGGGCTATATTTGTGTATATTATTATTAAAGCAATTAATTTATCATAAAATTTAGGCTTCAAAAATATTTCATGCACATGCTGCAGCTAAAATGTACACATGAAAATTAATTACCTTCAAAAAAGAAACCAATTAAATCATTTACGTCCCATTTAAAACTACGGAAAACTTCTATTAAACTTTCAAAACTTCCTTGTTGCGAAAATCAGGAAGTAATTCATAGTGAAGCAAGAGAGTGTCTTCCCTTTAATAGGTTGCACGCCACTATAATTGATATTGTTAGGTTCAAACTACAAATTATATCCGTTCGCCCGATAAAGTATATCAAAATATAAACAAAGTGGTATTTTGAACCCCGTACAAAATACTTAATCATTATAACTGTACTTATTGTCAGAACGCAAAAGAAGTAAAAGATGGCTGAACTACATGTATATATTGGTTAATTTAATAAGAAACATATTGGAAACTGTAACAGCTACTAGCTGTAGTATAGCACGGATTTAGTATACTGTAGGGACAACAAAAGTAAAACTTTTGAAAATGACAACTGGTTAATATTAATAGTAAAACATAAACTGACAGATTTATATGCAAATGATGGTTTTTATAGTTTTTTTATGATATTCTAAAGTCACTAATTTACATTAACTTAGCTACTTTTCGTATGATTTTAAAGATAAAAAATATATCTTTTTTTTTAATTTCATACTATTATTTTAAGAATTAGTTAAAACAAGTAATAGAAATAGCATCGAAACACGAGGCTATCTGATTTGTACGAGGGGGCGAAGCCCTCAGTATTAATCAGATTGCCGAGTGTTTTGATGTTCTTTCTTTCTTGTATCATAGCCAAACATAAAACATTGATTCTCCACTAAACATTCAAATTAGGCTGTAAGTAATAGTGAATAATTGACATTTGCGAATAGTTACCAAGACACCTTTTTTTGTTGGTTTAACTTATGTATAACATTGAACACATACTGGTTCTTTTAACATTTAACCAAAAAACTTGTAATATTTCCTGAAATTAAGTTACCAAGAATTCGAGATTTGTGCAAAACAGATACGTTACCATTTTTCCAATTGCTTTCAGAGACTAGATAAAAATAATTAGCATGAATATACATAAATTAGAAATTAATTATCATTCTTTCAACAATATACCACCAGTATATATTACAAAAGATTATGCATCAATCTGCATTTTAAAAAAATCTACGTCTATGAATAGCTTGTGAACTGAAGCTGATGAAAATGTTACTTATTAATCAGACTTGTGTATTTCAAAAACATTATTTATTTATAAAAGCATTTTAGGTCAATAGAAATACTGATGTTCCATAGTTATCTATTGACACAATGTAGCATGGATTTACTTAACAGTAAAAATTTACTCCGCTAAGTGGAAACGAATATCAAATCATAGTAACGTATCTGTTTCACCGTTCTACTATAAACAAAATTATGAAAAACCCCGAACACGTAGATATTCATAAAGTTTTTTAAACAACTGACCAATAAATAATATGTCTGAACCAGTACTTTTAATATTAAACAGAACACACAATATCATTTTCAGTTTTTTTTAGGTTTTATTGTTTTATGTATAGCTTCAAATAGTCAAATAACAACTTTAAGAAGCAGAATGAACTTAACAAGAACATTTAAATAAAGACACTCATCTATTAGAATATGTACATGTAACAGCTAGATTAATGTGAGTGTTTCATAGTGTGAATTGACATTCATTCTGTATTTCGTTTGTCTTTTTGGTTCATCTTCTGTTCAATTATCTTTATTTTTTCTATATACGTTTTCTTTATATACTGGTACAATCTCGATCTTTGATTTTGTCATACTTGGTGATATGTGTAAGCCAATGTGTACATGTATAATTATGCTTATCTACATTTAACAACATTATATCAGAAACAATGGTACCGTTTAAAGAAAACCAACTTAGTAATAATCAATCCATATATATGTGCACCTCCAAGATTTTGAGCTATTTCAAATTAGTCCATCCCTACCATAGACAGAAAATCTTGATACGACGCTGACAAAAATTTAGAAACTAACGGGCATTCATTTAAAAATACTTTAATATATTTTTTTATTAAGTTACAGTGCTGTTATATATTGCCTAACCACATATTACTTATTTAAACCAAAGTTTTGTTGAAGATTTAGTTATATATATTAAACAGTACTCAAATCTCTTTCTAAACAGATACGTTACTATGATAAACAGATACGTTACCAGAAGTTATACAGTCCTCTACATTTTATTTTTAATACAAATTTTGCAAACCAAAAAGATATCAACATATATTTATTCCAGGAAATAAAACAGTAAATCTTTATATGTTTCTTTCCTGTTTTTCAACATTTTATTTTCTAGAAAACTCAACTAATCCTTGAATTTCAAATTCCTGATTCACATTTTCAGTTTTCCAATAAAATCGAGATCAAAGCATCATTTATCGGCTACACGTACGTTATGCTGTGATTTTTTACATGAAACCATTTCAAAACTGAGCAAAATCGTCAATTAAGATTCAAACAATAAATATTGGTAACGTATCTGTTGGTAACGTATCTGTTGGTCAAAAAGTTAAAATATATCAGATATACACATATGTTTGCCAAATATATTAAAATATAAAGTTTTGTAAAGCATATATTTAAATAATGCATAAATGCGATCCTACTTTTAAGTGCTGGTAATAGTAAATGTTTCTCAGTCGGATATTATGGTAACGTATCTGTTTCATTTTAAAGTAAAATCCAAATTGCCTCATTATTGCAAAGTCATTGTGGTTCTAGCATGTATATTGTAATCAAACTTATTTTTGAATAATGAAATATGATAAAACTTGAGTTCAAAAGCAAACTATTAATATGTTACAAGTTCATATTACTCTTACTCAGGTTTACCTCAAGTGTGGTAACGTATCTGTTCAATATATGAGGGACATGCATTTTAGCTGGTAAATTTTTTCCAAATTCACTGTAGAAAACAATAAAAATCGCTCACTTAGACATTTAAACTAAAACTTAATACTTAAGAGGTTTTTTTTCAACACACGTTTCAGGTGAAATTATGTAAAACCAACAGTAATATGGGACCCAAGCCTGGGGACATTACATAATGGGTTATACAGCACCTCTGCATGATAATATTTTCGTATAAATCCAACAGACTAAGTCATTAATTTGAATGCTTTACATACATGACCATGTAATAAAGCAATATAATGCCCAAAAAGTATTTTTCAACTGCAGTGCAACAAAATATACTCGAGGGACAGAATATATTCTAATTTGCACGTTTAGTGGAGAATCAATGAAAAACAGGTTCCCTGTTGTTACAATATGAAACCCCAGAAAAAAGGAACCAATGAACGAGCATCTGAATATGATATTTCTGTGGCTTTACTTTTCTCTGCCCTCACAATAAGTAAATCCTAGCAAAAATGAACCAATCAATGGGCATGCTCTGGAGTGCGGTAACTTATACCTGCACTCCAGTTAATGCACTGTGCATGTATATGTATACGATTTAACGGTGACAAATTTTCAACAGAGAGGTCCCCAAATTATGATACAATATAAGAATGAAAATTTCATTAATTTTAATATATTTGGTAAACATATGGTAAACATTAAATTTAAACTGACGAGAAACTGGATCACTGTTGTACAATTAAAAACTTTGTGCACGAAATCAAAAGAAATCTAAAATAAAATGAAAAATATATCTTATCAGATTAAAAATGTATAAAACACAGATTACCATACTGCATTAGCTTTTTTAGGCCCCCGCTTTTTAACTCCATATCGTCAACGTTTTCCCTCTATATCTATCTCGTCAGCCTTTTCGCTATATGTCTATATTGTCCGCGTTTTCTAAATACACGTACTCAATGGTAAAACTGTTAATGGTAACATAATTATAAATACTGTCAATTCTTGTGCATATCCTCAATTTTCGAAAAATAATACATTGCTTGTTTAGCATTCGTAATATTCGTTTGATTGCTGACAAAGTTTTAATTTGAATCGGATTATTAAAAACTTGTGTTCTTTAACTTTAAAGTGATTCCAGTAAGTTACTGAAAAACTTTCTAGCTATAAATGCTAATCAACAATGGGTGTGAAAAGCCAATGTGCGCAGACGTGTTTTCGTTATGCTCTGAGAAAAGAAAATGGATTTTATTAAATCTAAAGTATGTAAAAAATGGATAATTGATGAGCATTAAATGAGATAAGTATAATGTCATATAGATACTAAAATGCTTTTGAAACAAGCAAAACAAAATATAAGATACTGTGAGAGACTTCCAAAGAATTTCCTTTGTTTCACTATTGAAAATTTGGATATACCATATTTACTTGCTTACTTGCTTTGAGATTCGCTCACTATAGTAAGAAAAGATAATCTAACCCGCAGGATAAATGACAAATCTTTTTTAAATACAGTGTTGATATTGTGTATTATGACTACCATTGAACAGGGCTATTAAGATGTAACAGTACATTTAACAGTCCAACAGAATATAGAGATCAGCTGGATAAAAATGAAAATAGTGATTATCATACACTTGAACCTGCGTCGTATGTGCATGCAAGGTATCATGACCTCGAGTCACCACCATATAAAGCGGTTAAGTGTATGAGCCCAGAGACACTTGTGTAAAACAATATTTTGCAGATTACAGTAACCCAAGAATGAGACAATCAGAGTATAAAACAATGAAAATAATGCTTACTATGGATCTAGAAGTCATGAAGATAGTTATTTTAGAAAATGATGAATTCCTCTCACAAATTCATGGAACACAACATAGCTGTGTTTTAGATAGATAACTAAGAAACCTCCCCAGGAAGCTGTTTATCGAAAAACTCACCCGCTTAACCAATATTTCGGAGAATACAGAGATCTTCTACATGGTAGAGCAAAGTGAATAGACAAATGTCCACAAGGTAGACTTATTATGAGGCGTGGTTCGAGGAAAACCCCGACATATAAGAGACTAACTGAAGACTGCTATTTATTAGAAATGTTTCTGAAGGGGAAACATGACAGCGAACTTGAATCTATTTTTAGTAGGTCACACATGTCAAATATGATAGATAATGAAAATATACATAGCAAAGCAGAAATTGCAGACCAGCAAAATTCGAATGAGTTACGGATGAACATGAGTAAAATTCTGGCTAACGTCATAGATTTAAACAAAAATACACAGAGTTACAAGAAGATAATATGAGAAATCAAAAGAAAATCAAGCAATTAGACTCGGAAATGCATTCAATAAAGCAAGAAAATACAGAATGAAAGGCTGAGATTGGTTTGTTTAAGAAGCAGACACAGGAAATGAATCAAGAGTAAACACAGTTATGTCCCATTCGACACATGAAATCAGACAGAATTGCGCGAAAGTCAATTAGTGCGCAGATATGATTCATAAAAAGCATGCAGTGATAAAGACAAAAACATTGAAGTGCAAACAAAGACTGGTACACCTGACAGCACACAAACAGAACAAAATGGTCAAACTTAAGAAAAGCCAACATATGCCGATATATTTAAACGGCAGCAAGGTCAGATAAACCCAAATCAAAAACAAAATGAAGTAATACATAATGACATTCATTCAAGAGAAAGACCCTTCATGCAAATGTAGCAGGAATGCTTTTT
Organism: Ruditapes philippinarum; assembly: GCF_026571515.1. NCBI lineage: Eukaryota > Metazoa > Mollusca > Bivalvia > Venerida > Veneridae > Ruditapes > Ruditapes philippinarum. Next base: position 183,281 of record NW_026865605.1, read on the forward strand.
ATTACATTTTACTGTTAGAATCTCATTATCAGAGTAATATATAAACTATGAATATTTTTTTCCTTAGCCTTATTTATTAATTGTAAATATATTTGGTATCTTTTCAAGATCATTCAGCCAGCACTATTTTTTCTATCTATAATAACAGTAAGCATAACTTAATGCATTTTTCATGATATTCATGCTAGTCATATATTATGTAAGGTTTTTAACTAATAGAGGGTTGTTCACTAAATTCAACTTAATACATTTCAATACATTTGTACAGCAAAATATTGATTCTTGATATTGTTTACTCAATATTATGTAACATTCCTCTTTTTGTTATTTATTTCAAGTCATGCATTTTTCATGAATTGTGTGATTGCAGAGAGAAGTGACTATATAAGCCAGTAGTTTCGGTGATTTTATTTCCTTGTCTTCAAATGCCAAAGGTAGCGTATACCTATTATCACCTGACTTGGTTATTTCTCTCTATTTTCCCTATGATGTTTTTTTTGTGCCCCCACGTTAGTGGCGGGCATTTAGATTTACCCTTGTCCGTCCGTCCGTCTGTCCGTCCGTCCGTCCTTCCGTCCGTCCGGCCGTCCGTCCGTCCGTCCGTTCACTATTGTGTCGCACGTAACTCAAAAAGTATTTGACCTAGAGTCATGAAACTTTACAGGAATGTTGATCAGCATGTGTAGTTGTGCACCTGGGTATTTTGGTGTGGATATTTTTAGTATTTTCAGAGTTATTGCCCTTGACTTCGTAAAATTTTGCAATTTTCAACTTGTGTCGCATGTAACTCAAAAAGTATTTGACCTAGAGTCATGAAACTTTACAGGAATGTTGATCAGCATGTGTTGTTGTGCACCTGGGTATTTTCGTCTGGATATTTTTAGTATTTTCAGAGTTATTGCCCTTGACTTAGTAAAATTTTTGCAATTTTCAACATGTGTCGCATGTAACTCAAAAAGTATTTGACCTAGAGTCATGAAACTTTACAGGAATGTTGATCAGCATGTGTAGTTGTGCACTGGGTATTTTCGTCTGGATATTTTTAGTATTTTCAGAGTTATTGCCCTTCACTTAGTAAAATTTTGCAATTTTCAACATGTGTCGCACGTAACTCAAAAAGTATTTGACCTAGAGTCATGTAACTTTACAGGAATATTGATCAGCATGTGCAGTTGTGCACCAGGTATTTTCGTCTGGATTTATTTAGTATTTTTAGAGTTATTGCCCTTCACTTAGAAAATTTTTGCAATTTTCAACTTTTGTCGTAAGTTACTCAAAAAGGATTTGACATATTCATTAAACCTTACGGGCAAGTTGCTCAGCATATTTAGATTTGCACCTGGGGTTTCGCTTGTGGATTTATCCAGTATTTGTAGAGTTATTTCCCTTGACTTAGTAAAAAGATTGACAGAACAGTGGCGCGGTGGGGGCACTCGTGTCCTATGGACACATTTCTAGTTTTGTAACTAATATTTTCATTTCTTGGTACTTTAAGAAATCAATTTGATATTTTGGCATAGAAACATATTATCTAAAATCTATTTTGCAATAAAACTGTTGAACTCTGAAATGCCTATGTTCTTCTTATTTGAATTTTCAATTTTAAATGAACATGTGTAAATAACTAGGACGTTAATTGTGATTACTGTGTGTCCATTTGTCCGTCCTGTTACATTTGGTGCCGCGACCAGGATTATTTTAAAATTCAATTTTACTTCTTGTACTTTGCTAGCCATTGAGAATTGAGTTTGTGAAATCTTATAAATTAATTTTTTCAACGTCATAATTCTGAAAATTGTTGCCGATACATTTTTACTGAATCTATATATTATAGGGTTTATTAAATACATTGATGTCGCTGTATAGATGGCATCTCACAGTAAGTGTAAAATTGAAGACAATGGTCATTTCAATTTGTGTAGTAAAATTCAGATTTTATAGGTATTTCTCAACCTAGTTTTCAGTTATGTACAAGGCTTGGGAAATTGTCCAATAGAAAGGGGTATTTTAGATAATTTGACTTCTTTTGAAAATGACACATGCAAACAGGGTGTTTTAATACCTAAAATGCTATGATTTCCCATCAAATAAATCAAAAGAATTAAAATTTAAATTTGGACAAATTACTCAAATTTCTGAGCCAAAGTTTTATAGCTGTCCAACATCACCAAATATTCAAGATAAACCTATAGTTAGTTATTCCTGTTCAGCATAGTTATAAAACTGAAGGTGAATTAGAGATTGAACATCCTGAAAACTCACAGACATATGAAATGCAATCTAACATGTATTCTCCTGTCTCTTCTTACATGGATCTTCCTTGAATATATTTCATAATAAAAGTTGTCAAGCTGACTTACACATTGCACGTGATGGAAGTTCCATACCACGTGTTGTGTTAAAGGATGATTTATATTCTTCCAAAAATCATACACCTTCAATTTTACTGAAGATAGAGAAAATAAGAATCCCTAAAGAAAGCCCAATACGGCAAAATTGAAAATGTTGCAGACTCGGTTTGATGGACGGTACTGTCAAGTGCAAACTACCGTCCACGCCCCTAACACCGGCTTGAGCAGAATTCAACATTTGAAACCTATTGATTCTCAAATTACACATGATTCATATAACACAATTTGTAATCCAAATCAGCCTGTTTCGAATCAAAGTTATGTGCCAATGATTCAGAAAGACATACTTACTCAAAGTTATTCACCACCGAGACTAAATCCATATAACAATGAAACTATGTATGGTGATTATCAAGCTACAGTGACTTTGCAAAATCCTCACAATAGAGAAAACATGCATTATACATACATACTTATACAATTCACCTAAACCTCAAGTACAAGTTGCATCAAAGTATTCCTGTCCTATTGTCGACACAAACGTATTTAAAAGTAGGGTACATGTACCTTCTGCAAACAATGATAATTATCATGTCAAGGGTGTGTCTAAAAATTCATATTAAGCAATCAATATGGAATTTAAAGGCTGTTTGCCTGATATACAGCATCAATTACCATCTTCACAAAATGTTCTGTGTTTATCATCAGCATTCAAGATTAAATCAGTTGCCACAAATTAACACAGATCAAGGGCTTATTAATAATCAAAAGCACAAAGGCTTGCTGCCTGAATCACACAAACATGTAGATAGCACATTCCCTTTAAAATGTACACCTGATAATAGAAACATCCATTGGGAAACTAAATCTCCAGCAGTAAACAGCCAACTTCAGTAGAGGCAAATACATAATGGCTCTGGCATACCTAATTATGAAAGAAATAGAGATTACATGCAAGCAGACACCTGTACAACTCCCTTATGTTATGACACTGTAAGACATAAATCACCAATTCAAAGATCATATTTCAATCATACACACAAGGAGCCAGATAAATTTGATGGTAAAAGCACTGACTGGAGGGACTATATTATTCATTATGAACGTGTCAAGATGGAACGGTTGGAATAGCCTTGAAAAGGCTCAATAACTAACCATGAGTCTTAGACGTCCAGCTCAAAAGCTGCTGAGTGACTTAAATTCAGATCATTTTAAAAATTTTGAACTTTTGAAGGAAACTTTAGGCAAAGTATTTAATCCAATTGAGAGGGAAACTGCATTTAGGTGCGAATTAAGAAATAGAAAACAGAAAAAGCAAGAATCTGCCTCAAATTTCGGGTCTACTTTGCAAAGGTTTTATTCATTAGCTTTTCCGGAGTTCATTCTGATGCTAGGGAAATATATGTCATTGACCAATTTATAAATGGTTTATCTCGTCCGGAAATCGGTAATCACATACAATTGAGGCACCCTAGTACAATTGATGCAGCTATTGCTTTAGCATTTGAGGGTTCACAAGGCATTTAAAAAACACATTTTGAAGATAAAAATAGTTTAAGGGTTATTTCTGAAAATTCTTCATCTTAAGGTCAACAAAGAAGGTCATATTCTGTCAGCCTGATTGACCTAGCAAAATTGATAGAAAAACTTGACTGTTGCTGTCAAAAGAAGTTATAGTCGAGGGATAGAAGTAATATTAGAGATAGGCAAGATTGAATGCTACAATAGTCATCAAAAGGACACATAGCTTCCAAATGTCCTAACCCAAGTCCGGAAAACTAGGTGAGGCTGCTCTTGAGCCCGAAAGACCAGCCACTTATACAAGTAGTAGTAAAACTGGGCAACAAAATATAACTTTATGTCCCATTCAGTAAAAGGTCATGTATATATGCAAAACTGATATTTGATGATATACACTGTCAAGCACTGGTAGATTCTGGGTCTGCAGTCTCTATTATTTCTTTGCAAACATTTCAAAAAATGGGGAAAGACAAAAGGTACATTAACAATATGTCAACTTCTCTGTCAGCTGCAAATGGAACTGAAGTTAAAGTCTTAGTTAAGACTCATCTTAAATTTGAGATAGACAATGATAACTTTCCTTTTTATTTCCTAATTGCAGAACTAGATGACTGACATGCTATTTTAGGCAATGATTTTCTTGATCATTTTGATGTTGCGATGAAATTTGACAAAGGTGTGATGCAAATTGGTAAACACAAAATAAAACTTACTAGACAAGATTCAAGTGGTATAGCCCGCATTTAATTGGTATCTAGCACATCTTTACCACCAGGAAGTGAAGTATTTGTTAAATGTTTTATTAATAGGCATTTTGATATGCAAGAAGCATTTATTGAACCTTATGAAATGTTAATAAGAAATGTCTTTTACTGTGCAAATCTTTGATCAATACAAATAGCAACTTTATTCCAATTTCACTCATTAATCTTACAGACAAGACATTGACACTTAAAAAAATTGTCTGTTGCAAGTTTAAATGTTGTTGATGACATAAAGTCAGTCACTCAAAGGCATGAACAGAATATTTCTCAACCTGAAGAATTATCAAAACATTTAACACCTTTAATTGATGAATCACCTGAGAATTTAACTGATTTTCAATGTCAAAAATTATCTGCATTACTCATTCAATACAAAGATATTTTTACTGATGAATCGGGAACAGTGGGTCACACTAATTTGGTAGAATTAACATAAAATTGATGTGGGGAATGCTAAACCTGTCAAAATTCCTCCAGGAGATTGCCTATTGTTCAAAGGGGATATTGTTAAAAAGTGAAATTAAGAAAAATGCTCTAACAAAAGTTTAATATAGAACCTAGCTCTAGTAGTTGGGCCGCAACGGTAGTTTTAATTACAATGCCTGATGGTTTCTATGAATGTTGAATTTTGTTAAGCCTGTGCTAGGGGGCATGGACGTTACTTGCACTTTTCCAGTACCGTCCATGACAGGCTCAAGCAAACCGAGCCTGCAACATTTTCAATTTTAGGGATTCTATTTTTCCTCTATTCTGAATTACTACAGAAAATATATTGCTGACTTTTCAACAATTGTATTTACTTTAACACAAACTAACTAAAAGAACAAAAGTGTGTTTGGGATGAAAATTTTGTCAATTTAGTTTTGAAGAGATTGAAACAATTGTTGCTCTGCTCCCATTCTTGGTTTCCCTGCCCGTTTTTTGGGGAAAAGGTTCATTTTTAAAAACACAGAGGGGATGTCAAACGGATTGGGGGCGGTTTTTGTTTTTCTCAAACAAAAGTTAAAAAGCAAAATATATTGTTGTATCCTTGTTAACAGACTTAATTTCTTTGCACAAATGTTAAGAAAATTTCCGAAAAACAGTCAGGTTTTAAGGCTGACTGCTCAACGATACATAACGCATTTATATTAAAATCAATTGTTGATCGTATGTTAAGAAACAAAAGACGAAAATTGTATGTTGCTTTTGTCGATTTCCAGAAGTACTTTGACACTATTTATAGACAGCTTTTGTGGGATATATTAAAACAGAAAGGTATCAAAGGAAATTTATTAAATCACTCCAGAGTATGTATGAAGGTGTTAAGGCATGTATACTTTGTAATGGCTCAAGAACTGATTATGTTAACAGTACTGTGGACTTGAAGCAGGGCTGTTTGGCAAGTCCGATTTTGTTCTGTTTTTTTATTGATGAACTGGAACGATTATTGTCTGAGAGTAATGTACAAGGCATACAGCTTCATCCGGATATACTACATTTATACATGTTAATGTTTGCTGATGATGCAGCCTTAATGTCCGACACTGTAGTTGGTCTACAAAAACAATAAAAAGTTTTATCAAAATTTTGTACTGATTATAAGGAAAATTGTTGTTTTCAAGAATGGTGGCATATTATCAAGACATGAAAAGTGGTTTTATAGAAACGCAAGATTAGAAGTTGTTAACAATTTTTGTTACGTAGGTTTAATACTGACACAAAAATTGTCTCTGAATTCTATGGTCCACGAACTGTGTAAAATTTAAGCGTGTTTTGACATCTATTTTAAATTCATTGTATCATCATGGCCAGTTAACAAATACTGTCTTTTTTAAAATTTTTGATAATAAAATTTGTCCTCAACTATTATATGGATTTGAAATTTGGGGTCTTAATAAATTTGATGAACTTGAACGGGTACAATATTATGCTTGTAAACGGTTTATGTGCGCAAAACAAAAATCATCAAATTGTGCTGTTTTAGGTGACTGCGCTCGGTATCCACCATATGTTAAGACTTACAAAAGAGCTATAAGATATTGGTTGAAAATTATAAAGATGCCTAACGAAGGAATTATAAAAAAAATGTTATATAATGATGCTAAATGATGTCTCAAATGGTTATGTCAATTGGGTTACATCAGTAAAAAACTGTTTAGAAAGATACGGATTTGGTTATGTGTGGCTTAACCAAGGTGTACAAAATGAAAATGTATTTTTAAATGTTTTTGTAAATAGAGTGAAAGATATTAGTCTTCAAGAGTGGAATATGAATGTTGACGATAATTCTAAGTTAGAAAGTTACAAATTGTTTAAAAATGGTTTTTCTTTTGAGCATTATTTAAATGTTTTGGATTTGAAAAAAATTAGATTCATATACACAAACTTTAGAATTGGCAGTCTGGATATTGAAGTAGAAAGGGGAAGATATACGCATACCCCAAGAAATGAACGAATTTGCAAAGTGTGCGATAAAAAACAGTACTGAAAATCAAAATCATTTCTTACTTGTATGTGACTGTTATGATGATTTACGCAA